>NC_053395.1:120052324-120116067 GCF_905171765.1 Bufo bufo | reverse complement strand
TGCCGCCCAACAAACAGAGAATGTAGCACCAACACCACAACCTCCGTCACCAAGCATCTCAACCATGTCACACGGCAGCGTTCAGCTCTCCATCTCACAAACATTTGAGAGAAAGCGTAAATTCCCACCTAGCCACCCTCGATCCCTGGCCCTGAATGCCAGCATTTCTAAACTACTGGCCTATGAAATGCTGTCCTTCAGGCTGGTGGACACAGACAGCTTCAAACAGCTCATGTCGCTTGCTGTCCCACAGTATGTTGTTCCCAGCCGCCACTACTTCTCCAAGAGAGCCGTGCCTTCCCTGCACAACCAAGTATCCGATAAAATCAAGTGTGCACTGCGGAACGCCATCTGTGGCAAGGTCCACCTAACCACAGATACGTGGACCAGTAAGCACGGCCAGGGACGCTATATCTCCCTAACTGCACACTGGGTAAATGAAGTTCGGAGGAAGAGCTGTTTGGCGCACGTCCTTCCGCCGCCAAGCATCACAGGGCAACAGCCTCCTCCTCCTACTCGTCTTCCTCCTCCTCTTCTTCCACCTGCTCATCCAGTCAACCACACACCTTCACCACCAACTTCAGCACAGCCAGGGGTAAACGTGTCACGGATGGTGTACAGGAAACAAGACAATACCATATAAACAATGTCTCTCTGGATCCACAACTAAGGAACAAAGGGAGACCCCTGCAATAGACCTGCCGCTCTCCCTCACTGCTCAGCCTATGCGAACACCCCAAAGGTGGATGGCCGCATATCCACGTTCCTCGGCTATCTATTACCTGAAGACCCTACAATAGTGAAGGGACACGACCACCGGCTCCCTACACTGACACAGAGGGAGTCAGGGTCACCTGGATCCATAAAAGACAAAATCATAAATACATAAACAGCACTTATCTTGCAGACGAATGACGACTGGGAACAGGGAACTGGGAACTGGGAACAGCATGCACACACACTCCAGGAAGTTGTATCAGCCGCACACTACTGCATTATGGGGAGGAACTTAAAGGGTAGCGATCAGTCTAACTGCATGACAGCTGAGATAGACTAACGAGATGAGAAACTAAACCAAAACAAAGAAATTCAAGGAGGAGGATCTGAGAAGCTCCTGTGAGCGCTTCTCAGCTGTCTGGCTGTGACAGTACCCCTCCCTCTAGGAGTGGACTTCAGACACTCAGGGCCCACCTTCTCAGGATGGGACCTATGGAAAGCCCTGATGAGACGAGAGGCCTTAATGTCCGTCACTGGGACCCACATCCTCTCCTCAGGACCATAACCCTCCCAATGAACGAGGTACTGGAGGGAACCGCGGACAAGACGAGAATCCACAATCCTAGAGACCTGAAATTCAAGATTTCCATCAACCATAATCGGAGGAGGAGGCAAAGGCGAGGGTACAATAGGTTGAACATAAGGTTTCAATAAGGACTTATGAAAAACATTATGGATCTTCCAAGTCTGAGGAAGATCAAGACGGTAGGCAACAGGATTGATGACAGACAGGATCTTGTAAGGCCCAATAAACCTAGGACCCAACTTCCAGGAGGGAACCTTCAATTTGATATTCTTGGTAGACAACCACACCAGATCACCAACATTCAGGTCCGGACCAGGCACACGTCTCTTATCCGCCACACGCTTATATCTCTCACTCATGCTCTTTAGATTATCCTGAATCTTTTGCCAAATAGATGACAAAGACGAGGAGAATCTGTCCTCATCAGGCAAACCAGAAGAGCCCTCTCCCGAGAAAGTCCCAAACTGCGGATGAAACCCATATGCACCAAAAAATGGTGACTTATCAGAGGACTCCTGACGACGGTTATTTAAAGCAAACTCAGCAAGGGACAAAAAAGAACACCAATCCTCCTGATTCTCCGCCACAAAACAGCGCAGATATGTCTCCAGATTCTGATTGACGCGCTCTGTCTGGCCATTCGACTGCGGATGGAAAGCAGAAGAGAATGACAACCGAACCCCCAAGCGAGAACAGAAAGCCTTCCAGAATCTGAAAACAAACTGCGTGCCTCTATCAGAGACTATGTCTGAAGGAATCCCATGCAATTTGACAATGTGGTCAATAAATGCCAGCGTCTTAGCATTGGGTAAACCAGGAAAAGGGATAAAATGCACAATTTTGCTAAAACGGTCCACCACCACCACAATCACAGACTTCCCCGAGGAACGAGGCAAGTCCGTTATGAAGTCCATGGACAGATGTGTCCAAGGACGGGAAGGAATGGGCAAAGGAAGGAGAGGACCTGATGGCCGTGAATGAGGGACCTTGGCACGAGCGCAAGTCTCGCAAGCTGCCACAAAACCCTCAACCGACTTACGAAGCGCAGGCCACCAGAATCTCAGAGCGATGAGATCCAGTGTGGCTCTTGCCCCCGGGTGCCCAGCAAGGACCGTGTCGTGGTGTTCTTTAAAAATCTTGTGTCTCAAAGCGAGAGGCACAAACAACCTCCCAGGAGGACAAAGATCAGGAGCTTCTGACTGGGCTGCCTGCACCTCTGCCTCCAATTCAGGAAAAAGAGCAGAGACCACCACACCTTCAGCCAAAATGGGACCCGGGTCTTCAAAATTCCCACCTCCCGGAAAACAACGTGACAGGGCATCTGCCTTCACATTCTTAACCCCAGGGCGGAACGTAACAACAAAATTAAACCTTGAAAAGAACAAAGACCATCTGGCCTGTCTCGGGTTCAGACGCTTGGCTGACTCCAAGTAGGCCAGATTTTTATGGTCAGTAAACACGGTAATAGGGTGTCTGGCTCCCTCTAGCCAATGGCGCCATTCCTCAAAAGCCAACTTGATGGCCAACAATTCCCTATCTCCCACATCATAATTTCTCTCTGCGGAGGAGAGTTTCTTTGAGAAAAAGGCACACGGTTGCCATTTGGCAGGAGAGGAACCCTGAGACAAGACCGCACCCACCCCTACCTCAGAAGCATCAACCTCAACTATGAAGGGTAACGAAATATCAGGTTGTACTAGGATGGGAGCGGAAGCAAAACTCTCCTTGATATTAGAAAAGGCCTTACGCGCCTCTACCGACCAGGAAGAAAAATCTACCCCCTTTCTGGTCATATCAGTGAGTGGTTTAACAACAGAGGAATAATTCAAAATAAATTTCCTGTAATAATTGGCAAAGCCCAAAAAACGCATCAGCGCCTTCTGATTCTCAGGAAGCTCCCACTCAAGCACAGCGCGGACCTTCTCGGGGTCCATGTGAAAACCAGAAGCGGAGACAAGAAACCCCAGAAATTGGATTTCTGGAACCGCAAACACACATTTTTCCAGTTTCGCGTATAATTTATTCTCCCGCAGGATGAGCAAGACCTGACGTAAGTGTTCCTTATGAGTCTTGAAATCAGGAGAAAAAATCAAAATGTCATCCAAATACACTAATACAAATTTTCCCATTAAATGATAAAAAATGCTGTTGACGAAATGCTGAAAAACGGCTGGGGCATTCATCAAACCAAAAGGCATAACCAAATTCTCAAAATGGCCCTCAGGGGTATTGAAAGCCGTCTTCCATTCGTCTCCTTCTCTGACCCTAACCAGGTTGTATGCCCCTCTTAGGTCTAATTTGCAAAAGACTTTAGCCCCAACAACCTGGTTAAACAGGTCCGGGATCAGAGGAAGCGGATAAGGATCACGAATAGTGATACTGTTCAGCTCCCTGAAATCCAGACAAGGTCTTAAAGAACCATCTTTTTTCTTAACAAAGAAAAAACCAGCGGCAACAGGTGACTTCGAGGGTCGTATGTGTCCTTTTCTCAGACTCTCAGAGATATAAGCCCGCATAGCGACCCTCTCAGGTTGGGAGAGATTGTATAAACGAGATTTAGGCAGCTTGGTGCCTGGGATGAGATTAATAGGGCAATCATACTCCCTGTGTGGAGGCAAACCCTGAACTCCACTCTCAGAGAAGACATCCAAAAATTCAGAGAGGAAAGGTGGTACAGTCTTAGTAGAAACCTCAGAAACAGATGTTATGAGGCAATTCTCTCTGCAAAAGTTACTCCAACCATTTATTTGCCTCGCTTGCCAATCAATGGTGGGGTTATGTTTAGTGAGCCAGGGTAGCCCTAACACTAGAGGAGTAGGCAAACCGCTAAGGACGAAACATGACACATCCTCAACATGAGCATCACTCACAATTAAACGGATATTGTGAACTATGCCCTTTAATGATTTCTGAGAAAGTGGAGCTGAATCAATAGCAAAAACAGGAATATCCTTTCCCAAAGTGCATACCTGGAAACCATGAGTTATTGCAAATTGATTATCAATGAGGTTGACAGCTGCTCCACTATCCACAAAAATCTCTCAAAAAATGCTCTTGCTCTCTAGCGCCACCCTAGCAGGCAGGACAAAACGGGAACTACAAGCAAACGGAAAACCTTCAATTTCCGCCTCAACCCTGCCAATAGTAACAGACGGAACATTTTTAAAAGATTTTTTCCTTTTTGTCTCTTTATTACTCCCAGAAAACTGCCTGAATCTCCTAGAGGGACAAACATTTGCCAGATGATTTATACCTCCACAACAAAAACAAACCCTCCCCTGCGGGCTGAATCTTCTATTGTCAGAGGCAATCAACCCCAGCTGCATGGACTCCTGCTCAGAAGGGGCTGACAGCGACTGAGACCCCTGTGCACAGAATGAGACCGCTGCACTGTCCCGGGACTGAGTATGACAGGAAGGAGAGATCTCTCCTCTCTCTCTAAGACGCCTGTCAATACGAACAGCCTGAGACATAGCAGAATCCAAGGAGGTAGGTCTTTCATGAAAGGCAAATGCATCTTTCAATCCCTCTGAAAGACCATAGCAAAATTGACTTCAGAGTGCAGCATCATTCCAACCCGTATCTGCTGCCCATCTCCGAAATTCTGAACAGTATATCTCTGCGGATTGTTTACCCTGGCATAACAGACGTAGTCTAGACTCAGCCAAAGCAATACGATCCGGATCATCATATATCTGACCCAGGGCTAAAAAGAATTCATCCACTGAACGAAGGGGCCGTGCCCCCTCCGGCAGCGAAAAGGCCCAGGACTGAGCGTTAACCCTGAGCAGCGATATAATGATCCCCACCCTCCGTTCTTCATCACCAGAAGAATGGGGAAGAAGGCGAAAATGGAGTTTGCAAGCCTCTCTAAAACGCACAAAATTCTCACTACCCCCCGGAGAACGTATCCGGGAGCGAAATCTTAGGCTCAGCACAAACTCCATGAACGCAAGCTGAACCGGTCACTCGAAACTGAGAAAAAGTCTTACGGAGATCAGCTACCTCCAAACAAAGACCCTGAAAGCGTTCAGCCAAAAGTGAAACCGGATCCATGCTTGAGACGGTTTTGGCGGCTGATAATGTCACGGATGGTGTACAGGAAACAAGACAATACCATATAAACAATGTCTCTCTGGATCCACAACTAAGGAACAAAGGGAGACCCCTGCAATAGACCTGCCGCTCTCCCTCACTGCTCAGCCTATGCGAACACCCCAAAGGTGGATGGCCGCATATCCACGTTCCTCGGCTATCTATTACCTGAAGACCCTACAATAGTGAAGGGACACGACCACCGGCTCCCTACACTGACACGGAGGGAGTCAGGGTCAACTGGATCCAGAAAAGACAAAATCATAAATATATAAACAGCACTTATCTTGCAGACGAATGACGACTGGGAACAGGGAACTGGCAACTGGGAACAGCATGCACACACACTCCAGGAAGTTGTATCAGCCGCACACTACTGCATTATGGGGAGGAACTTAAAAGGTAGCGATCAGTCTAACTGCATGACAGCTGAGATAGACTAACGAGATGAGAAACTAAACCAAAACAAAGAAATTCAAGGAGGAGGATCTGAGAAGCTCCTGTGAGCGCTTCTCAGCTGTCTGGCTGTGACAAAACGTCAGCAGGCCATTCTGAAACTCATATGTTTGGGGGACAGGCCCCACACCGTGCAGGAGTTGTGGCGGGGTATTGAACAACAGACCGACGAGTGGTTGCTGCCGGTGAGCCTCAAGCCCGGCCTGGTGGTGTGCGATAATGGGCAAAATCTCGTCGCAGCTTTGGGACTAGCCGGTTTGACGCACATCCCTTGCCTGGCGCATGTGCTGAATTTGGTGGTGCAGAAGTTCATTCACAACTACCCCGACATGTCAGAGCTGCTGCATAAAGTGCGGTCCGTCTGTGCGCGCTTCTGGCGTTCACATCCTGCCGCTGCTCGCCTGTCTGCGCTACAGCGTAACTTCGGCCTTCCAGCTCACCACCTCATATGCGACGTGCCCACCAGGTCGAACTCCACCTTGCACATGCTGGACAGACTGTGCGAGCAGCAGCAGGCCATATTGGAGTTTCAGCTGCAGCACGCACGGGTCAGTCGCACTGCGGAACAGCACCACTTCACCACCAATGACTGGGCCTCCATGCGAGACCTGTGTGCCCTGTTGCGCTGTTTCGAGTACTCCACCAACATGGCCAGTGGCGATGACGCCGTTATCAGCGTTACAATACCACTTCTATGTCTCTTTGAGAAAACACTTAGGGCGATGATCGAAGAGGAGGTGGCCCAGGAGGAGGAGGAGGAAGAAGAGGGGTCATTTTTAGCACTTTCAGGCCAGTCTCTTAGAAGTGACTCAGAGGGAGGTTTTTTGCAACAGCAGAGGCCAGGTACAAATGTGGCCAGACAGGGCCCACTACTGGAGGACGAGGAGGATTAGGATGAGGAGGAGGTGGAGGAGGATGAGGATGAAGCATGTTCACAGCGGGGTGGCACCCAACGCAGCTCGGGACCATCACTGGTGCGTGGCTGGGGGGAAACGAAGGACGATGACGATACGCCTCCCACAGAGGACAGCTTGTCCTTACCTCTGGGCAGCCTGGCACACATGAGCGACTACATGCTGCAGTGCCTGCACAACGACAGCAGAGTTGCCCACATTTTAACGTGTGCGGACTACTGGGTTGCCACCCTGCGGGATCCCCGTTACAAAGACAATGTGCCCACCTTACTTCCTGCACTGGAGCGTGTTAGGAAGATGCGCGAGTACAAACGCACGTTGGTAGACGCGCTACTGAGAGCATTCCCAAATGTCACAGGGGAACAAGTGGAAGCCCGAGGTGAAGGCAGAGGAGGGGCAAGAGGTCGCCAATGCAGCTGTGTCACGGCCAGCTCCTCTGAGGGCAGGGTTAGCATGGCAGAGATGTGGAAAAGTTTTGTCAACACGCCACAGCTAACTGCACCACCACCTGATACGGAACGTGTTAGCAGGAGGCAACATTTCACTAACATGGTGGAACAGTACGTGTGCACACCCCTCCACAAACTGGGTCTCCAAATTGTCCACGTGGCCATAGCTAGCCTTTTATGCCTTGGAGGTGCTGGCCTGCCCGGCGGCCAGCGTTTTGTCTGAACGTGTATTCAGCACGGCAGGGGGCGTCATTACAAACAAACACAGCCGCCTGTCTACAGCCAATGACATTTATAACTACCTCCCCTTAACCATATATTATTGTACTCCAGGGCACTTCCTCATTCAATCCTCTTTTTATTTTCATTTTACCATTATATTGCGGGGCAACCCAAAGTTGAATGAACCTCTCCTCTGTCTGAGTGCCGGGGCCTAAAAATATCTGACAGTGGCCTGTTCCAGTGTTGGGTGACATGAAGCCTGACTCTCTGCTATGACATGAAGCCTGATTCTCTGCTATGGGACCTCTCTCCTCTGTCTGGGTGCCGGGGCCTAAAAATATCTGACAATGGCCTGTTCCAGTGGTGGGTGACATGAAGCATGATTCTCTGCTATGACATGAAGCCTGATTCTCTGCTATGGGACCTCTCTCCTCTGTCTGGGTGCCGGGGCCTAAAAATATCTGACAGTGGCCTGTTCCAGTGGTGGGTGACATGAAGCATGATTCTCTGCTATAACATGAAGCCTGATTCTCTGCTATGGGACCTCTCTCCTCTGTCTGGGTGCCGGGGCCTAAAAATATCTGACAGTGGCCTGTTCCAGTGGTGGGTGACATGAAGCATGATTCTCTGCTATGACATGAAGCCTGATTCTCTGCTATGGGACCACTCTCCTCTGTCTGGGTGCCGGGGCCTAAAAATATCTGACAGTGGCCTGTTCCAGTGTTGGGTGACATGAAGCATGATTCTCTGCTATGACATGAAGCCTGATTCTCTGATATGGGACCTCTCTCCTCTGTCTGGGTGCCGGGGCCTAAACATATCTGACAGTGGCCTGTTCCAGTGTTGGGTGACATGAAGCATGATTCTCTGCTAGGACATGAAGCCTGATTCTCTGATATGTAACCTCTCTCCTCTGTCTGGGTGCTGGGGCCTAAACATATCTCACAGTGGCCTGTTCCAGTGTTGGGTGACGTGAAGCCTGATTCTCTGCTATGGGACCTCTCTCCAATTGATATTGGTTAATTTTAATTTATTTTAATTTTAATTCATTTCCCTATCCAAATTTGTTTGCAGGGGATTTACCTACATTTTGCTGCCTTTTGCAGCCCTCTAGCCCTTTCCTGGGCTGTTTTACAGCCTTTTTAGTGCTGAAAAGTTTGGGTCCCCTTTGACTTCAATGGGGTTCGGGTTCGGGGCGAAGTTCAGGTCGAGTTCGGATCCCGAACCCGAACATTTCCGGGAAGTTCGGCCGAACTTCTCGAACCCGAACATCCAGGTGTTCGCTCAACTCTAGTCATGGGTCAAAGTTCTTCACAATGTAAAAGAATATGACGGGTGCGAATATCGGCATATGTTCGCATGTTCGGCAAACAGCGAACGAGCAAAGTTCGCCGCAAAACGACCGCCGGGCGAACCGCAAGGCCATCTCTACCCGTTCCCCCCCCAAAAAAACTGATTAACAGAGTAACAAACGCTATTGGAACAACAAATTTCTACTGGTGTGATATACCAGTTGCCCCCCCAAAAAACTGATTGAAGCAGGGGTGTTATATACCAATAATATACTTTCTATATAGTGCATTTGGGTAGTGCAGCATTTGTTTGCGGTTTTGCTCCGTTACCTCAGCTACAGATAGTGACAAACGACATTGGAACAACGTACTCCCGTGGCCTAAAATATACATTTTCTAGGCTCCAACAGGACACATTTCAGAGAATTTCCCTTTAAAACGCATAAAAATGTCCCCTGATTAAGATTTTTAGTTGGAATTTTTGTCATTGATCCCCTCTAGTATGTCACTGTCCATGTTGTAGGACTATTTGTACACTTTTACTAAGTATTTGCTGTCTGCAAATATGAACTGAAGGTTTTTCAGGTTCGCATGCCATTAAAGTGAATGGGACCCGCCGTGAACTTGCGGTTCGCGAACATTTGACCGTTCTGGCTGATATTATTAGTGATAGATCATAAATATTCCTATCTGAGGGACGGGGGAAAGCTGGTCCTGGCAACAACATAGCCCATGAGGTCTATCCAAGGTGTGATTATTGCTAGTTGTCTCATAGTGCACAAGGCTGCCAATGTAAGGTATGCTGACTGTACCTGTCTCATGGAGTGGTTGTTGGCTTGCACGTACCTGGCTTTTGGCATATAGCCTTTTGTAATTGTCTGTTATATGTTGTGTATTGTATATTATATGTAATGATTTAATAATATAATATCTTTATAAAGAAATTATTAATGATAGGTTAAAAAACACTTCTAATAAAAATGTATTGATAGGTAAAATAATAACTATAAAACAAAGATGTGGAAGATAGATAGCATAATAAGGATTAAAAAAAATCTAGAATATTCGCAATTACAAAGATATAGCATTATATTCTAGATCTTCGTGAGTTCTCAAAGTGCCGATATTCGCAATAAAATATTGCGATTAGAATATTCGTGCTCAACACTAATAACCATATAAAGAAAAAACACAACTACAGTCGTGGCCAAAAGTTTCGAGAATTAGATAAATATTGGAAATTGGAAAAGTTGCTCCTTAAGTTTTTATAATAGCAATTTGCATATACTCCAGAATGTTATGAAGAGTGATCAGATGAATTGCATAGTCCTTCTTTGCCATGAAAATTAACTTAATCCCAAAGAAAACTTTCCACTGCATTTCATTGCTGTCATTAAAGGACCTGTTGAGATCATTTCAGTAATCGTCTTGTTAACTCAGGTGAGAATGTTGACGAGCACAAGGCTGGAGATCATTATGTCAGGCTGATTGGGTTAAAATGGCAGACTTGACATGTTAAAAGGAGGGTGATGCTTGAAATCATTGTTCTTCCATTGTTAACCATGGTGACCTGCAAAGAAACGCGTGCAGTCATCATTGCATTGCATCAAAATGGCTTCACAGGCAAGGATATTGTGGCTACTAAGATTGCACCTCAATCAACAATTTATAGGATCATCAAGAACTTCAAGGAAAGAGGTTCAATTCTTGTTAAGAAGGCTTCAGGGCGTCCAAGAAAGTCCAGCAAGCGCCAGGATTGTCTCCTAAAGAGGATTCAGCTGCGGGATCGGAGTGCCACCAGTGCAGAGCTTGCTCAGGAATGGCAGCAGGCAGGTATGAGCGCATCTGCACGCAGAGTGAGGCGAAGACTTTTGGAAGATGGCCTCGTGTCAAGAAGGCCAGCAAAGAAGCCACTTCTCTCCAAAAAAAACACCAGGGACAGATTGATCTTCTGCAGAAAGTATGGTGAATGGACTACTGAGGACTTGGGCAAAGTCATATTCTCAGATAAAGACTCTTTACGATTGTTTGGGGCATCTGGAAAAAGGCTTGTCCGGAGAAGAAAAGGTGAGTGCTACCATCAGTCCTGTGTCATGCCAACAGTAAAGCATCCTGAGACCATTCATGTGTGGGGTTGCTTCTCATCCAAGGGAGTGGGCTCACTCACAATTTTGCCCAAAAACACAGCCATGAATAAAGAATGGTACCAAAACACCCTCCAACAGCAAGTTCTTCCAACAATCCAACAACAGTTTGGTGAAGAACAATGCATTTTCCAGCACGATGGAGCACCGTGCCATAAGGCAAAAGTGATAACTAAGTGGCTCGGGGACCAAAACGTTGACATTTGGGTCCATGGCCTGGAAACTCCCCAGATCTTAATCCCATTGAGAACTTGTGGTCAATCCTCAAGAGGTGGGTGGACAAACAAAAACCCACTAATTCTGACAAACTCCAAGAAGTGATTATGAAAGAATGGGTTGCTATCAGTCAGGAATTGGCCCAGAAGTTGATTGAGAGCATGCCCAGTCAAATTGCAGAGGTCCTGAAAAAGAAGGGCCAACACTGCAAATACTGACTCTTTGCATAAATGTCATGTAATTGTTGATAAAAGCCTTTGAAACGTATGAAGTGCGTGTAATTATATTTCACTACATCACAGAAACAACTAAAACAAAGATCTAAAAGCAGTTTAGCAGCAAACTTTGTGAAAACTAATATTTGTGTCATTCTCAAAACTTTTGGCCACGACTGTATGTTGTCGTTTATAAAAAATATAGCTGTAGGTAATGAAAGATTACAGGAATGGGACAGGAGTACAAAAGGAAGCGTCAGGGAAGAAAAAAAATTACAGGAAATCATCTCTAATCCAGTGTAGGGCATCCAGGACTACCTCAGTCGTATAGCTATTAACCGCCTCCGGACCGCCTAACGCAGGATTGCGTTCCGGAGGTGGTCGATTCATTCCTCCTGGACGCGCCGGCGCGTCATCTCGCGAGAGGCGAGATTTCCTGTGAACGCGCGCACACATGAGCGCGCGTTCACAGGAACCGAAGGTAAACGAATTACAATGATTATAATCGTTAGCTGGCAGGCTGTAGATGGGATTTTTTTAACCCCTTAAAGGTATATTAGACGCTGTTTTGATAACAGCGTTTAATATACCTGCTACCTGGTCCTCTGGTGGTCCCTTTTGCTTGGATCGACCACCAGAGGACACAGGCAGCTCTGTAAGTAGCACCAATCACCACTACACTACACCCCCCCGTCACTTATTAACCCCTTATTAACCCCTGATCACCCCATATAGACTCCCTGATCACCCTCCTGTCATTGATCACCCCCCTGTAAGGCTCCATTCAGACGTCAATATGTGTTTTGCGGATCCGCGGATCCGCAAAACACATACAGACGTCTGAATGGAGTCTTACAGGGGGTGATCAATGACAAGGGGGTGATCACCCCATATTAGACTCCCTGATCACCCCCCCTGTCATTGATCACCCCCCTGTAAGGCTCCATTCAGACGTCAGTATGTGTTTTGCAGATCCGCGGACCCACAGATCCGCAAAACACATACGGATGTCTGAATGGAGCCTTACAGGGGGGTGATTACCCCATATAGACTCCCTGATCACCCCCTGTCATTGATCACCCCCCTGTAAGGCTTCATTCAGACGTCCGTATGTGTTTTGCGGATCCACGGATCCGCAAAACACGGACACCGTGGATCCGCAAAACACGGACACCGGCAATGTGATTTCCGTATTTTGCGGATCCGCACATTGCCAGAACTATATAGAAAATGCCTTTTCTTGTCCGCAATTGCGGACAAGAATAGGACATGTTCTATAGGCTCTACAAAAAATGCAGTGTTCGCCCGATCAGGCCTGATCTTGTGCGCACACTTGCGTTCAGTCGGCCCCACCGCAGTGACAGAATAAATTTTTTTCTGATCACTGCAAAAACACCGTAAAATCGCTGCGGCGCTATAAAAAGATCACTTTTGAGGGGCATGGCGAGTTCATAGAAGATTTTTATTTTTTTTTGTCACAAGTTAGCGGAAATTTATTTATTTATTTATTTTTCTTACAAAGTCTTATATTCCACTAACTTGTGACAAAAAATAAAATCTCACATGAACTCACCATACCCCTCACGGAATCCAAATGCGTAAATTTTTTTAGACATTTATATTCCAGACTTCTTCTCACGCTTTAGGGCCCCTAAAATGCCAGGGCAGTATAAATACCCCACAAGTGACCCCATTTCGGAAAGAAGACACCCCAAGGTATTTCGTGAGGGGTGGGGCGAGTTCATGTAAAAAAAAAAAAATTGGCACAAGTTTGTGGAATATGAGACTTTGTAAGAGAAAAAAATAAATAAAAAAAAAACATTTTCCGCTAACTTGTGCCAAAAAAAATATATTCTAGGAACTCGCCATGCCCCTCACGGAATACCTTGGGGTGTCTTCTTTCCAAAATGGGGTCACTTGTGGAGTATTTATACTGCCCTGGCACTTTAGGGGACCTAAAGCGTGAGAAGTAGTTTGGAATCCAAATGCGTAAAAAATGCCCTGTGAAATCGTAAAGATTCTCATTGGAATTTGGGCCCCTTTGCGCACCTAGGCTTCAAAAAAGTGTCACACATGTGGTATCTCCGTACTCAAGAGAAGTAGGGCAATGTGTTTTGGGGTGTATTTTTACATATACCCATGCTGGGTGAGAGGAATATCTCAGTAAATTGACATCTTTGTATAAAAAAAAAAAGGGAAAAATTGTCTTTTGCCTAGATATTTCTCTCACCCAGTATGGGTATATGTAAAAATACACCCCAAAACACATTGCCCTACTTCTCCTGAGTACGGCAATACCACATGTGTGACACTTTTTTGCAGCCTGGGTGGGCAAAGGGGCCCATATTCCAAAGAGCACCTTTCGGATTTCACAGGTCATTTACCTACTTACCACACATTAGGGCCCCTGGAAAATGCCAGGGCAGTATAACTACCCAACAAGTGACCCCATTTTGGAAAGGAGACACCCCAAGGTATTCCAAGTTAGTGGAAAATGCTGATTTTTTTTTTTTCTTACAAAGTCTCATATTCCACTAACTTGTGACAAAAAATAAAAACTTCCATGAACTCACTATGCCCATCAGCGAATACCTTGGGGTGTCTTCTTTCCAAAATGGGGTCACTTGTGGGGTAGTTATACTGCCCTGGCATTCTAGGGGCCCAAATGTGTGGTAAGGAGTTTGAAATCAAATTCTGTAAAAAATGACCCGTGAAATCCGAAAGGTGCTCTTTGGAATATGGGCCCCTTTGCCCACCTAGGCTGCAAAAAAGTGTCACACATGTGGTATCTCCGCATTCAGGAGAAGTTGTGGAATGTGTTTTGGGGTGTCATTTTACATATATCCATGCTGGGTGAGAGAAATATCTTGGCAAAAGACAACTTTGTATAAAAAAATGGTAAAAGTTGTCTTTTGCCAAGATATTTCTCTCACCCAGCATGGGAATATGTAAAATGACACCCCAAAACACATTCCCCAACTTCTCCTGAATACGGAGATACCACATGTGTGACACTTTTTTGCAGCCTAGGTGGGCAAAGGGGCCCATATTCCAAAGAGCACCTTTCGGATTTCACAGGTCATTTTTTACAGAATTTGATTTCAAACTCCTTACCACACATTTGGGCCCCTAGAATGCCAGGGCAGTATAACTACCCCACAAGTGACCCCATTTTGGAAAGAAGACACCCCAACGTATTCGCTGATGGGCATAGTGAGTTCATGGAAGTTTTTATTTTTTGTCACAAGTTAGTGAAATATGAGACTTTGTAAGAAAAAAAAAAAAAAAAAAAAAATCAGCATTTTCCACTAACTTGTGACAAAAAATATAAAATTCTAGGAACTCGCCATGCCCCTCATGGAATACCTTGGGGTGTCTCCTTTCCAAAATGGGGTCACTTGTGGGGTAGTTATACTGCCCTGGCATTTTCCAGGGGCCCTAATGTGTGGTAAGTAGGTAAATGACCTGTGAAATCCGAAAGGTGCTCTTTGGAATATGGGCCCCTTTGCCCACCTAGGCTGCAAAAAAGTGTCACACATGTGGTATCGCCGTATTCAGGAGAAGTTGGGGAATGTGTTTTGGGGTGTCATTTTACATATACCCATGCTGGGTGAGAGAAATATCTTGGCAAAAGACAACTTTTACCATTTTTTTATACAAAGTTGGCATTTGACCAAGATATTTCTCTCACCCAGCATGGGTATATGTAAAATGACACCCCAAAACACATTCCCCAACTTCTCCTGAGTACGGCGATACCAGATGTGTGACACTTTTTTTGCAGCCTAGATGCGCAAAGGTGCCCAAATTCCTTTTAGGAGGGCATTTTTAGACATTTGGATACCAGACTTCTTCTCACGCTTTGGGGCCCCTAGAATGCCAGGGCAGTATAAATACCCCACATGTGACCCCATTTTGGAAAGAAGACACCCCAAGGTATTCAATGAGGGGCATGGCGAGTTCATAGAATTTTTTTTTTTTTGGCACAAGTTAGCGGAAATTGATATATTTTTTTTTTTTCTCACAAAGTCTCCCTTTCCGCTAACTTGGGACAAAAATTTCAATCTTTCATGGACTCAATATGCCCCTCACGGAATACCTGGGGGTGTCTTCTTTCCGAAATGGGGTCACATGTGGGGTATTTATACTGCCCTGGCATTTTAGGGGCCCTAAAGCGTGAGAAGAAGTCTGGAATATAAATGTCTAAAAAATTTTACGCATTTGGATTCCGTGAGGGGTATGGTGAGTTCATGTGAGATTTAATTTTTTGACACAAGTTAGTGGAATATGAGACTTTGTAAGAAAAAAAAAATAATTTCCGCTAACTTGGGCCAAAAAAATGTCTGAATGGAGCCTTACAGAGGGGTGATCAATGACAGGGGGGTGATCAATGACAGGGGGGGTGATCAATGACAGGGGGGGTGATCAATGACAGGGGGGGTGATCAATGACAGGGGGTGATCAGGGAGTCTATATGGGGTGATCACCCCCCTGTCATTGATCACCCCTATAAGGCTCCATTCAGATGTCCGTATGTGTTTTGCGGATCCGATCCATGTATCCGTGGATCCGTAAAAATCATACGGACATCTGAATGCAGCCTGACAGGGGGGGGTGATCAATGACAGGGGCGGTGATCAATGACAGGGGGGTGATCAGGGAGTCTATATGGGGTGATCACCCCCCCTGTAAGGCTCCAGGGAGACGCCTGTATGTGTTTTGCGGATCCAAACCATCTATCAGTGGATCCGTAAAAATCATGCGGACGTCTGAATGGAACTTTACAGGGGTGTGATCAATGACAGGGGGGTGATGAGGGAGTCTATATGGGGTGATCACCACAGTCATTGATCACGCCCCTGTAAGGCTCCATTCAGATGTCCGTATGCGTTTTGCGGATCCGATCCATCTATCAGTGGATCCGTAAAAATCATGCGGACGTCTGAATGGAGCTATACAGGGGTGTGATCAATGACAGGGGGGTGATGAGGGAGTCTATATGGGGTGATCACCACAGTCATTGATCACGCCCCTTTAAGGCTCCATTCAGACGTCCGTGTGCGTTTTGCGGATCCGATCCATCTATCAGTGGATCCGTAAAAATCATGCGGACGTCTGAATGGAGCTTTACAGGGGTGTGATCAATGACAGGGGGGTAATTAATGACAGGGGGGTGATCAGGGAGTCTATATGGGGTGATCAGGGGTGATCAGGGGCTAATAAGGGGTTAATAAGTGACGGGGGGGGGTGTAGTGTAGTGTAGTGGTGCTTGGTGCTACTTTACTGAGCTACCTGTGTCCTCTGGTGGTCGATCCAAACAAAGGGGACCACCAGAGGACCAGGTAGCAGGTATATTAGACGCTGTTATCATAACAGCGTCTAATATACCTGTTAGGGGTTAAAAAAATCACATCTCCAGCCTGCCAGCGAACGATCGCCGCTGGCAGGCTGGAGATCAACTCTCTTACCTTCCGTTCCTGTGAGCGCGCGCGCCTGTGTGCGCGCGTTCACAGGAAATCTCGGCTCACGCGAGATGACGCCAATCGGCGTTAGTGTGACCTGGGAGCGCCGCAGAGATGACGCCTTTCGGCGTTAGTGTGACGGTAAGTGGTTAAAGCAGCAAAAAGTGAAGCAACTGCAGTGTGCATATGACTATAGTATAGCTCTGTAACATAATAGGACACATATTTCTATGGGCCCTTGTAAGCCTCTGATTTCATACAGAAGGCATACAAAGTTTTTGTGTCCTAATGAACCCAATAAAATAAAGTTAATGTGGCATGAT
Organism: Bufo bufo; assembly: GCF_905171765.1. Classification (NCBI taxonomy): domain Eukaryota; kingdom Metazoa; phylum Chordata; class Amphibia; order Anura; family Bufonidae; genus Bufo; species Bufo bufo. The sequence continues at coordinate 120,098,976 of NC_053395.1, read as the reverse complement.
GCCATATTACAGAGATACTCTCCTCTTCAAGAATTGCTTTTAGTGGAAAATACCTCCAGCATACATTGCAGCAAGGAGCACCATATGTGGGCATAGGGTTTTTTATTTTGCGCTTTAGTTACAGAGCTTTAGAGATCTGGCACACTGTTTCACTGTGTGCATAAGCCCTTTTGCATATGATTTTTATGTTCAACGGGCACATTTAAGTTTTGGTCCATGCTAAACGTTATGTCTTGTGTTTCACACTAGATCTGTCTTTAAATATAGAACATCAGCTGCAGTAGGTTAAAATATTTGTCCCACCAACATTCTTCACATTTCAGGCTTTGATTAATTGAAAGTAGAAAGAAAAAAAAGTAGGGCCTCAGAATGTCATATCATTTGTATGATGTACAACAATATTATTACAATTATGCAGACATGTTTTAACTTCAGTATTAGACATTGAATATACATCATGGACAAGTACTGTAAGTTATCTACTAGGCATTTTATTTATTTATACCTGTACATTCTTTGTTATCTTCAGTCATAGAAAAATTTGCTTAGAATACACATTTATTGTCAATTATTATAACAACCCATCATTATACATCCAATACCGTCTATGTAGGAAGGGATCTGGCCGAACAAGGTCATATAAGAATGGTAGACAACTCCACGGAATATCCAGTCAACTCTTATCTCATTGTGGATTAATATAGCTTGTTTTGCTACTCCAAAAGAAACAACCCACACAGCCAGGAGGAAGAGGAAAAAGAAGACATCTTTCATCTGTGAAAAGTAAATTGTAGTGCACATTATTTCCATGCCTACAACAATATTTGGTGTATGAGGTAAGGAAGCTATCTACAGTAATGTATATTGATTACAGTAGAAAAGGCTACAAAAAATGTACACAGTGGGGGAGATTAAACAGTCAAAAAGCATAAGAATTCCAAAAGGGGTGTTGCTTAAAGTGCAACAATGTGTGCCACAATTACACCAAAATTTAGTAGCAAAATTAAGTCAACTGTAAGCCATCTAATAGGCAGTATAATGTTTTGCCTAGGTTAAAGTGTCTAAATATTATAATAACAGATTACCACATTTTTATAGAACCAAAGACACTTCTGGAGAAATAGGGACAACTGGACAGCGATATTTTCTTTTGAATCCAAATGTAAGAGAGAGAATTTAAGGAGAATCTGTCTGTACTATTTTTAGCTGTTTATATGATATACTGTATGTGACATATATGATGTAGCTCTGCTATAATCATTTCTAAATATGCCTTTATGTCCAATTCAATGTTTTCTATCCCCCCCAAAAAACAAGTTTTTACAAATATGCAATTAGTTTATCAGTGCTGGAACCCATCATGCACTTTAGCAGTGAGCCCTGTTCCTCCAATCCTTCTCTTCGCTCCACTTCCCAGCTGCCGCTCTAAATCTCACGAAGGCTCGTGTTCACCTTCTGTGTTTACCTGCGCGGTCTGTAATCTTCTGCTGACAGTGGCTTCATTAGCTCATTAACTTCATTAACTCAGGCCCTTCAAAGAGGCCACCAGATTTGTCAGTAGTGAAAACTGTGGCATGAATGATGTAATCCCCCTGATAGTTATGTTAGAGCAGACTCTCACGCTGATGCAACAAAAAATATCAAAAGAACAGATTATTAATTTTTGTGGCCTCCCTATAGCTTTTGGGGACCCATACAGAAGAGGTCCCATAAAGGAGGAGGGTGAGGAGCTATCACTGGAGGAGGAGAGGTCAGTGGAGGAGGAAGAGCAGGAGGCCAATGATGATGACAATACCGACAACAATGACCAATCATCTCAGGGGAAGGGCAGATCCAGAATGAACTGGGTCCTCAGGCACACTGGTCAAAATGGCAAGGTGTATGCTCTCTTGCTTACATGATGACAGCCATATCATTCACATGAAGCAGTCTGATGATTACTGGATAGCCATGCTTTTATACCCTCACTATCAAAGCAAAATGGGGGACTCTCGCTATTAAAGCAAATCTTTTTTCACTTGCCAAAAAGTGAGGTCAAATTAATGTATTACCAGGAAACACCATGTATGCAGCTTGCCACAGCTTTCAGTATGCAGACGCCTGCCGCCCGCATGTCTGACCCGGAGGCATCTCTCCACCCTTCCAAGTAACACCAGCAGCAGAAGCCACAGCAGTAGCAACCACAGCTGCCAGCTCAGCATCTTCAACATTATAGAGCAATTTTCTCATGTACCGCACCAGGTTGATGCAAATCAGCAAAAGAAGCAGTACCACCTCAACACCCAGGTTCAGTCCTACCTGGACTCTGGCCTTTCTTCGGTGCATATTGTATTAGCTGACCCCATGGACTTCTGGGCAAGCTTGTCTTGTCAAGCCTATAGTGTCATCTCAGAGATGGTATAAAGCGTGGCAAGGGGTATCGTGACCAAACAGCCCAAGTTGTCCTCCACCAGTGTACAAAACATTTTTTTTTTTAAATGAGTGAAATGTGGATTTGTGAGAACTCCAGGTAACACTGAATAGATGGTGTCCAATCATTTCTCTTCCACTGTCTGCCTGCCTACCATCATATTCTGTACTATGGCTGCTGCTGCCACCATCCTGCCACTGATGCTAATGCTACAAAAAGAAAACAGTTTGAAATCCATATGTCAAGACCCCCCACTCTAATGCTATAGGCAGCACCCTTTCCTCAGAAAAATTATTGTCAGAAGCTCACTGTCCTCTCCAACAACAGCAGGAACATGCCACTGCAACCAAACAAAATATAAGATCTGTCCATACATAGTAGCCACTGACAAGATATGGATTGCCAATAAACAACAGGAATACAAAGTCCAAGATACATTCACCTGCACCACGCCAAATATGATTTACTTGATTGTCTGAGCCAAATGTCCTACTCAGATGCTCTATGTGAAACTATAGCTTAGAGCAAGAATAAACTCTCATTGCCTAATAATAAAAGAAAAAAAAAATCTATCTGTATAAAAAAAAAATTGGAGCCATGACCACAACATCACAGTCATGAAAGATCAGGAATGAATGTGTCACATGGATTTACAGTTGTGTTCAAAATTACTCAACCCCCAATGCTGTAAAGGGTTTTAGGGAATTTAGTGTACATTTGTAATTGTGTTCAGAATGAAATCTTACAAGGACTTTTTAAAGAACCAAATGCAACTACAGTAGGTGATCGCGAGATTGTGCATAAAACTGGGTTTGCATCGGCGATATTGACCCTCTGTGAGCCCTGTCGTGTGAGACAGCACCGAGCTGTGTCGCTCATTCATTTTTTTTTTCCCTCTGGATTCCTGCCTAAATCACTTTCACCGCTAGGTGTCATGCACGCTTTGTTTTCTATTTGTCGTCACACTACAGTACTACTGTGGCTGCAGAAGAGTGTGTCAATTTCTTGGGCATATGAACAAGTAAAACTGCTGGTGGTCCAGCGGCAGCGTGTCAGCCTTGTAACACCTAGTGTCTAGGGTTCGATTCCCCTGTTAACTTTTTTTTTTTTTTGTGTGTCTTTACTTAATAGAGTTCACTCCTGTATATTCGAGTACAGTCTGTACAGTACCTATACTCCTGCAGCCCTCACTATTATGGAAAAAATCTTTGCAAAATCACTGGAAATCTCCTCTGCTTGCGCAAATGTGCCGAGGGACTCTTCCTACACCTACAGTATGTTTCTACTTTTCTATTTAGAATAGTGATGTCTTTGTTATTGTCAACAATACTATCTGTATTTTTTCCCCACCCATAGATCAGAGCAGCGTGGAACTACAAGTCCAAGTGGGGTGGATTAGCGCAGTGGTTGGGGGCGCCAGGCTGTGTAGGTGGCACCTTATCTAGAACAAGAAGCCGGCAGCAGTGAGAGGAATAAAATGGGATTATATGGAGAAGGGATGATGCTGTCATCTCCTCTCTCCCATAGGTACAGGGAGATGGGGATTAGGCGGAGGAGACGTGGGATTCTGGAAGGTGTTTGATTTGTGTTAACTTCCAGAAAAAGGTTAATTAGATCATTTCCCTGCATAGCTGCAAAGCTGGAGATTAGTGTGGCATACTGCTTTTATTAATATATGAACAAGCGGTGCTGGCAGTCCTAATGTGAGCTGCATTATCACAATGTGACAAACATGCCATGGTGCTGGCTGATTATGGTCATAGAATTGAAAATTCACAAGTAAGAGCTCATTGTCTCAGTGTCTGCAAGTGAGGAATCACGTAGCTCATTTGCATAACAATGCCGTATTTAACACCTCCGTCTTAGATATGTGAAGTGGACTGCTTAATGCTTTGGGGGAGGGGGGGGGGGTTAAATAATTTACAATGCAAATTGTAATATAGCACATGGAGCCTGGGGGGGGGGGTAATGTACTCACCTAAGTATTATTCACCTTTAGGCTTTATTCACACAGTGCATGCTGCAGACATGCGTCTAGCACGCAGAGCTGTCTTTTACTGGCTTGGGGATGTTTAAAGTGTTGCATGCATCCCAATGCTGGCATCCCATTTATTTCTACTGAGACACACAGCCGCTATATCCCAATATGTCATGCGTGCGGGTCCCAGAATGCATGCAGGGTGCGTTCAGGGACCTGCACCAGCATGTCATATTGGGATAAAGTGGTTGTGTGTCTCAGTAGGAATAAATATGATACCAGCATTGTATAATAATAGTATAATTTTGTATTCTCCCAAAAAAAGCCAATAAAAGCTACATTTTAAAGATACCTATACCTTTGAGTATTTGTGTGTGTTTTTTTTTATTTATGTTTAATGTGTACAGTTTTATTTTGTATTCTCCACAAAAAGCTAATAACATACAGTATTGTAATGTTGAATTACAATAGAATGATACTTGTGCTGTAGGCATACTCTGCCAGTTGGGGTTTGGAGCTAGTTTACAGGCACCCCCCATGGTGCCAATTCTCCTCCCTCCTCTCAAGGTTGCAATGTGAATAGAGTGGGGGGGAGGGGAACTGTAATTTAAGCTTGCTGATGGAGCCAGAGCTGTGAGAAAAAGGAAAACAAATTCTGTTACAGTACTGTAGGCAGGCCACAACTGTAGCACTGAAAGGTGTCCCTCTCACCCACACCATCCAACAGCACAGAAAAATGGTACAGTACTGTACAGTACAGATCAGTGCACAATATTCTACTTTACTGAAGTTCAAACAAACACAAAAGGCACTAGTTTTTTTTCACATGTAATGTATAGTTTATTTCTGCAGTGTTCACAGCACATTAACTACTGTACAGTACAGGAATTCATTAACTTTACATATTGGTTGCTGCACCATTCCTCTCAATCACCACCGGGAAAACTTTCTTTATGTGGTCAATTGTGTCACAGCAGATTTTAACGGTCATAATGTCTCTCCAAAACTTTAGAATTCCATCAATCAGCTCTGCCTTGTTTGTCGGTTTGTGTACCCTTTTGAGGTACCCCTTCAGATGTGCCCACACCATCTCAATGGGGTTCATATCCGGCGATCTGTAAACACAGTGAACATACAGTACTATAGTTAAGTATCCCTTGCTACTGTACTGTACACAGTACTGTATGTTTTTTGTACAGTATGTAATTCTGATCAATAAGTATTTGTAATAAATATTGGTTAAATAATTAAAACTGGAAAATGAAACACAGAGACTAAATGTTCAAAATGTCATAACAAATGTACTAAAACAAATGTGAAAATTATGTAAAAAAAAATTACTGTAGAAAATAAAATCTTACTCTGGGGGTGTCCGCAACCAGTTAACCCCATTACTGGCCATAAATGGTGCAGCACAAGAATGTTTCGGATCATTATCCATTATTACACGGCATCCGTCTGGGTATACTTGCTTTAAGTATGGAATCAGCGCGTTGGTGACTATATGTTCTTTGAAAAATGCAGTGTCCATAATACCTGTGAGAACAGAAGATGCACAACATTAAAGCAATCAAATAAAAACACTAAGGTAGTTGTACAGCGATCAGGCTGTGGCAGCTGTACAGTACTGTACCTTCAAATAGCACCTATAATAATAATATTGACACATTGATGCGTGAGGATGATGAACGGACTGCTGCACAAATACAGAGGTTGCTGCTGTCTGAACATGGGATTAGCGTTTGTAAAGGACTTGTTCTCAAAGTCCGTCGGGCTTTAGGTTGGCAGTGGCGTGGAGCTAAGTATGAATAGTTTAATATTTATTATAACTAATGTATAATCTGTTACCCCACTTACTGTTCTGTGCAGTAGATATTTACTAGTGATTTTAAAAAATATGACAATCACTCATCCGTATTTACTGTACTGTAGATTTTAAAAAATATGACAATCACTCATCCGTATTTACTGTACTGTACATTGTTACCATAGGTTTTCACCTATGACGAGAGAAATCAATAAGCAGAAACGGGTGGCGCACGCCAAGCTCTGGTTGGAAACAGGCGAAAATTTCCATCATATGCTTTTCACCGATGAATCCACAATTTCTCTTTTGAGATTCAATACAATGGCTTTCCACAAAAAAGGACACCTGTCTAATAAGCCGCAGCCAAAACATCCCATTAAAATCCATGTGTGGGGTGGCATCTCAAAGTTTGGACCTGGACCATTGGTGCTATTTGAAGGTACAGTACTGTACAGCTGCCACAGCCTGATCGCTGTACAACTACCTTAGTGTTTTTATTTGATTGCTTTAATGTTGTGCATCTTCTGTTCTCACAGGTATTATGGACACTGCATTTTTCAAAGAACATATAGTCACCAACGCGCTGATTCCATACTTAAAGCAAGTATACCCAGACGGATGCCGTGTAATAATGGATAATGATCCGAAACATTCTTGTGCTGCACCATTTATGGCCAGTAATGGGGTTAACTGGTTGCGGACACCCCCAGAGTAAGATTTTATTTTCTACAGTAATTTTTTTTTACATAATTTTCACATTTGTTTTAGTACATTTGTTATGACATTTTGAACATTTAGTCTCTGTGTTTCATTTTCCAGTTTTAATTATTTAACCAATATTTATTACAAATACTTATTGATCAGAATTACATACTGTACAAAAAACATACAGTACTGTGTACAGTACAGTAGCAAGGGATACTTAACTATAGTACTGTATGTTCACTGTGTTTACAGATCGCCGGATATGAACCCCATTGAGATGGTGTGGGCACATCTGAAGGGGTACCTCAAAAGGGTACACAAACCGACAAACAAGGCAGAGCTGATTGATGGAATTCTAAAGTTTTGGAGAGACATTATGACCGTTAAAATCTGCTGTGACACAATTGACCACATAAAGAAAGTTTTCCCGGTGGTGATTGAGAGGAATGGTGCAGCAACCAATATGTAAAGTTAATGAATTCCTGTACTGTTCAGTAGTTAATGTGCTGTGAACACTGCAGAAATAAACTATACATTACATGTGAAAAAAAACTAGTGCCTTTTGTGTTTGTTTGAACTTCAGTAAAGTAGAATATTGTGCACTGATCTGTACTGTACAGTACTGTACCATTTTTCTGTGCTGTTGGATGGTGTGGGTGAGAGGGACACCTTTCAGTGCTACAGTTGTGGCCTGCCTACAGTACTGTAACAGAATTTGTTTTCCTTTTTCTCACAGCTCTGGCTCCATCAGCAAGCTTAAATTACAGTTCCCCTCCCCCCCACTCTATTCACATTGCAACCTTGAGAGGAGGGAGGAGAATTGGCACCATGGGGGGTGCCTGTAAACTAGCTCCAAACCCCAACTGGCAGAGTATGCCTACAGCACAAGTATCATTCTATTGTAATTCAACATTACAATACTGTATGTTATTAGCTTTTTGTGGAGAATACAAAATAAAACTGTACACATTAAACATAAATAAAAAAAAACACACACAAATACTCAAAGGTACAGGTATCTTTAAAATGTAGCTTTTATTGGCTTTTTTTGGGAGAATACAAAATTATACTATTATTATACAATGCTGGTATCATATTTATTCCTACTGAGACACACAACCACTTTATCCCAATATGACATGCTGGTGCAGGTCCCTGAACGCACCCTGCATGCATTCTGGGACCCGCACGCATGACATATTGGGATATAGCGGCTGTGTGTCTCAGTAGAAATAAATGGGATGCCAGCATTGGGATGCATGCAACACTTTAAACATCCCCAAGCCAGTAAAAGACAGCTCTGCGTGCTAGACGCATGTCTGCAGCATGCACTGTGTGAATAAAGCCTAAAGGTGAATAATACTTAGGTGAGTACATTAACCCCCCCCAGGCTCCATGTGCTATATTACAATTTGCATTGTAAATTATTTAACCCCCCCCCCCCCAAAGCATTAAGCAGTCCACTTCACATATCTAAGACGGAGGTGTTAAATACGGCATTGTTATGCAAATGAGCTACGTGATTCCTCACTTGCAGACACTGAGACAATGAGCTCTTACTTGTGAATTTTCAATTCTATGACCATAATCAGCCAGCACCATGGCATGTTTGTCACATTGTGATAATGCAGCTCACATTAGGACTGCCAGCACCGCTTGTTCATATATTAATAAAAGCAGTATGCCACACTAATCTCCAGCTTTGCAGCTATGCAGGGAAATGATCTAATTAACCTTTTTCTGGAAGTTAACACAAATCAAACACCTTCCAGAATCCCACGTCTCCTCCGCCTAATCCCCATCTCCCTGTACCTATGGGAGAGAGGAGATGACAGCATCATCCCTTCTCCATATAATCCCATTTTATTCCTCTCACTGCTGCCGGCTTCTTGTTCTAGATAAGGTGCCACCTACACAGCCTGGCGCCCCCAACCACTGCGCTAATCCACCCCACTTGGACTTGTAGTTCCACGCTGCTCTGATCTATGGGTGGGGAAAAAATACAGATAGTATTGTTGACAATAACAAAGACATCACTATTCTAAATAGAAAAGTAGAAACATACTGTAGGTGTAGGAAGAGTCCCTCGGCACATTTGCGCAAGCAGAGGAGATTTCCAGTGATTTTGCAAAGATTTTTTCCATAATAGTGAGGGCTGCAGGAGTATAGGTACTGTACAGACTGTACTCGAATATACAGGAGTGAACTCTATTAAGTAAAGACACACAAAAAAAAAAAAAAAAAAGTTAACAGGGGAATCGAACCCTAGACACTAGGTGTTACAAGGCTGACACGCAGCCGCTGGACCACCAGCAGATTTGCTTAAAGAAGGGCATACAGTATATGTAAAGCAGTAAATTTGATTTTCACCAATCGATCACAGTTTAGTCCTGTAGTATTACTGCAACTGATTGGTGCCACTGTATCAGGTAAAGCGGAATTGAACAGTAGTTGTCCCTGTACTGACTGCACCCATCCCTCAGACACTGCCATCATAATGTGAGAGAAGATGTACCAAATGACTCCACCAACCCCCCCCCCAAAATACCAGGAAGAGTCCCTCGGCACATTTGCGCAAGCAGAGGAGATTTCCAGTGATTTTGCAAAGATTTTTTCCATAATAGTGAGTCCTGTAGTATCCCTCAGACACTGCCATCATAATGCATAATGCAATAATACATCAGTATGTATGTCCCGCTCAGGCTGATTTGGCTGGGATCGAACCGGGGTCTCAGAGGAGGACTGAACAAAAGCCGACATGGGCACAATGGTTTTTGTCCAGCGCCACCCCGTGGTCACATGTAGCAACAACAGTTTGAGAATGCATCGCAAGCCCATTGCGGATGGTCTCGGGGACAGGCAGCGCGACAAGTACAAGCTGCAGCGCCGAGCACCAGCGTGATGGGCTCGCGATAGAAATACAATATCGAAAATACCTACTGTAAAATGACATCAATTGTTTTTGTAATACAGTATTAAATGTTTTTTTTTTGTGATTTCTTCATTGACACAATTATTCAACCCCTTAAAGACTACCACTCTTAAGAACAGAGGTTCATTCAAGTGTTTTCGATCAGGTATTGAAAATACCTGTGGATGTCAAGGAGCAGCAATCAAGCATAATAAGCACCAATTAAGCAGATTTAAAAGGACTCTGATACTGAGCTCCTTCTAGACATTTACTGGTGTGTTTACAAGCATGGTGAAGTCAAGAGAATGGTCCAGGAAGACAGGAGAAGAGGTGATTTCTCTTCACAGGAAGGGCAATGGCTATAAGAAGATTGCAAAGATGTTAAACATACCAAGAGACACCATAGGAAGCATCATTTGCAAATTCAAGGCATAGGGCACGGTTGAAACGCTACCTGGTCGTGGCAGAAAGAAGATGCTAACTTCGACTGCTGTGCGCTACCTGAAGCGCAAAGTGGAGAAAAGTCCCTTCACTTTACCTCCAACACCAGGTTATCTTATACTTCCTCAAGATGTGCTTAGAGATTTACATTATGGTTATACATGTTTTAGTGAGGCCGTTGCCTTGCTGTTCACCAGCAGGATAAAATGTCCCCGTAAACCAAGTGACCTATACACGTACACATTTATATATGATCAAGGTATGTTCACACAATGATCCACAAGTGCCTAAATATATGGATGTTATGTTATATTATCCTTGCTTCATGTCATGACTCTTGTCCGTTTAATTGCATTGTCCATACTGCTTAGACATGTCTGGGGGATGTGCCTATCCTCCCTGGCTCTGTAATAGTCCAATCTTTATGTCTTGATACTATGTTGTAAGGCCACTTTTGTAAGAATTACCTGCTTCTTTTCAATAAAAAGAAAATTGACAAAGTGGAGAAAAGTCCCCGTGTGACTGCTGAGGAACTGAAAAAAGATTTGTCAGATGTGGGTACTGAAGTTTCAGCTCAGACTATAAGGCGCACACTGCGTAATGAAGGCCTCCATGCCAGAACTCCCAGGCGCACCCCCTTGCTGTCTCCAAAGAATAAGAAGAGTCGACTGCAGTATGCCAAAAGTCATGTGGACAAACCACAAAAGTTTTGGGATAGTGTTCTGTGGACTGATGAAACAAAATTAGAACTGTTTGGGCCCATGGATCAACGCTATGTTTGGAGGAGGAAGAACAAGGCCTATGAAGAAAAGAACACCTTGCCTACTGTGAAGCATGGTGGGGGGTCAATCATGCTTTGGGGCTGCTTTGCTTCTACAGGTACAGGGAAGCTTCAGCGTGTGCAAGGTACCATGAATTCTCTTCAGTACCAGGAGATATTGGATGAAAATGTGATGCAGTCTGTCACAAACCTGAGGCTTGGGAGACGTTGGACCTTTCAACAGGACAATAATCCCAAGCATACCTCCAAGTCCACTAGAGCATGGTTGCAGATTAAAGGCTGGAACATTTTGAAGTGGCCATCGCAGTCACCAGACTTAAATCCGATTGAGAACCTCTGGTGGGACTTAAAGAAAGCCGTTGCAGCGCGCAAGCCTAAGAATGTGACTGAACTGGAGGCTTTTGCCCATGAAGAATGGGCGAAGATACCCGTAGATCGCTGCAAGACACTTGTGTCAAGCTATGCTTCACGTTTAAAAGCTGTTATAACTGGAAAAGGATGTTGTACTAAGTACTAAGATTGAATGTCACTTGGGGGTTGAATAAAACTGATAATGATGTGAGCACAGAAAAGACATTTGTGGTTATTTCATTATAAATGTTATGTTATATTTGTCTGACTTACAAGTGCCTCTTTGATTTAATTGTAAACAAGATGACTGAAATGATCAAAATCAATGTCAAACTGGCCAAAACACTCAATTTCAGTGGGGGTTGAATAATTTTGAACACAACTGTATGTCATTCTACATCTCTCAAGGCATATTCCCCTCAGACCTCTTGGATTCATTATTTTCATGGATTAGATTTGTAACAGATGACAATAAAACTTTAACACTCCAAAAGTGCCTTCACATTTGGCATATTTTGTGGCAGAAAATTAAGCGACGGAAAATTAGTTCAATTCACCTTAACACTTTCTGGAGGTTTTTTCGTTTTTGTGTTTTCATTTTTCTTCCCTATCTTCCTTGAGCCATAACTTTATATTTATATAATTTAGATTTCCATTCACATAGCTGTATGAGGGCTTATTTTTTGCGGGACAAGTTCTACTTTCTACTGCCACCATTAATTACGGCATACAATGTAGTGGGAAGCGGTAAAAAAAATTCCAAATGGGATGGAATTGTCAAAAAAAAAATATATTGTTTTACAGGTTTTGTTCCTATGGTGTTTTTTTGCAGAAAAACTGACCCATGTCCTTCATTTTCTTGGTAAGTACGATTACAACGATACCCCATATGTATAGGTTTTGTATGTATAAATAGTGTAAAAATAAATTTAAACTTAAAAAAATATATATTATTTTACATCACCATATTCTGACCCCTATAACTTTTTTATACTTATGTCTACTGAGCTGTATAGGTGCTCATTTTTGTGTGACAATGTGTCTTTTTATTGATACCATTTTGGAGTGTGTGTGACTTTTTGATCACATTTTATTGCATTTTTTGAGTAAGAGAAGCAATAAAAAAATGGCAAATCGGCTATTTTGACACTTTTTTTCCGTTACGCTGCTATATTTTAATAGTACGGGCATCTTTGGTTGCAGTTATACCCATAATGTTTAAATTTATTGCTATTTAAGTACGGTATTATTTTTTATTATACGGAAAGGGGGGTGATTTAAACATATATTTTTTATATATATTTTCTTACATTTCTTTCTATTTTTTTGTAATGATTTTGAAGCTAATATATGAGCCTATAAATTCAGTTTTTTTATTTTTCATTTTGTACAATGAGGGATTTATAAAATGACTTTTAGAGATGAGCGAATCGAAGCTCACGAAGTGGAATTCGATCTGAATTTCAGGAAAAATTTGATTCGCACCAAAGCCAAATTTCCTCACGCTTCATGGTAACGAATCACATTTTTTCCTAAAATGGCTGCTGCACATGTGAGGACATGGAGAAAGGAACTCTGGGAAGGTGGGATCACCCATAATGCCATGCATGCAGCCAATCAGCAGCCAGCCAGCCCTTTGATGTCACAGCCCTATTAATAGTGGCAGTCATTTTAGATTCTGCCATTTACCAGTGTACTTAGTGCAGGAAGAGATGTCTGCAGGTATTAGGGACAGTGATAGGAAAGACTTGTTTGTGGTGAAAAAATAATTTATAAGTGCAGGAAAAGGATAGGGAGGAATCGTTCCACAGCATTTGTGTAGAACAGGGTTCAGTAGGGGTGGTTACAGACTGGATAATAGGAAGAATCATATTACACCTTGGTGCACTGACTGGGGATCCAAATTGCAATTATATAGCTCTGTCATTCCAGCAAACCGTTTTTGTTATTAAGGTGCAAGTGCTGTTTCTACAGTATGTCTTATTTGCCCTTGTGCAGTGCAGTTATATGTTAAGCCCTTTTTGCCGTGCATTAGTGGCAAAAGAAAAATATATTTGCCCTTGTGCAGTGCAGTGATATATTCTACAGCCCTGTTTGCCATGTATTAGTGGACAAATAAAAATATATTCGCGGTTCAGCGTTGCACTTATCTGTTGAAAATCCTTCTGTGTTGTGTCAAAGTAGAAAAAATTAGGGCCTAATTGCCGTTCAGCTGTGCAGTGATACATTCTACAGCCCTGTTTGTCGTATATTAGTGGCAAAATAAAAAAAATATTCTCCGTCTAGCGTTGCACTTATCTGTTTTAAAGCCTTTTGTGTATTGTAAAAGTAAAAAAAAAATTAGGGCCTAATTGCCGTTCAGCTGTGCAGTGATATATTCTATAGTCCTGTTTGCCGTGTATTAGTGGCGAAATAAAAAATATATTCGCCGTTCAGCGTTGCACTTATCTGTTGAAAAGCCTTTGGTGTAGTGTAAAAGTGGAAATAAATTAGGACCGATTTGCCTTTCAGCGTTGCAGTTACAGTTGCAAGAAAAAGTATGTGAACCCTTTGAAATTATATGGATTTCTGCACAAATTGGTCATAAAATGTGATCTGATTTTCATCTGTCACAAAAATAGACAATCACAGTCTGCTTAAACTAATAACACACAAATAATTAAATGTTATCATGTTTTTATTGAACACACCATGTAAACATTGACAGTGCAGGTGGAAAAAGTATGTGAACCCTTGGATTTAATAACTGGTTGAACCTCCTTTGGGAGCAATAACTTCAACCAAATGTTTCCTGTAGTTGCAGATCAGACGTGCACAACGGTCAGGAGTAATTCTTGACCATTCCTCTTTACAGAACTGTTTCAGTTCAGCAATATTTTTGGGATGTCTGGTGTGAGACGCTTTCTTGAGGTCATGCCACAGCATCTCAATCGGGTTGAGGTCAGGACTCTGACTGGACCACTCCAGAAGGCGTATTTTCTTCTGTTTAAGCCATTCTGTTGTTGATTTACTTCTATTCTTTGGGTCATTGTCCTTTTGCAACACCCATCTTCTGTTGAGCTTAAGCTGGTGGACAGATGGCCTTTATGTCACGAGTTGGAGATCCCAGGAGAGACCACCGCGTCGTCAAGCAATAAACAAACGGAAATCAGGTACAGACACACAAGAGTTTATTGCACAAACAAAAAACCAGGGAAGGCAGCACAGACAAAACATGAGCTCTATGTACCGTCAGCACAGTGGGAGAAAACCCCCACTGTCTAGTAATACTCCAGAGGGGCGTGACTAAGCAACTCCTGGTATTCACTAGAGCCCTAGATGGTAGGGTTAGGCTTTGCAGCAGGAAGTTGCCAGGGTCCACTCTGGAGCGTGAACTAGACAGTGACAGCCGGAACGAATGGACAACAGGTACCAAAAGGTACCGACGGCACATAGGCATACATAACATAGACAGGCAAATACAAAACAGGGACACTAATAGCACAAGCAGGAGAACATAGCAAGGAAACAGGAGTGACAATGAGCAGAGAAGGACTAGCTCCACCAGTGGTATACTGCGTGGCCTTGCGCATAGCATTCTGCAGCTAGGCGCGCTGCAGCAAGGGCTTGCTGAACAAAGACATATGAATACACACAAGGTAACTAAAAATACAAGCAGGAGTTCACGCAAGGGAGCAAGAGTGGCAATGAGCAGAGAAGGACTTGCTCCACCAGTAGTAAACTGCATGGCCTTGCGCATACCACTCTGCTGCAAAGAAAGGTGCAGCAAGGGCTTGCTGAACAGAGACATATAAATACACACAAGGTAACTAAAACATAACTGGCCGAACAGATAACAGAAAGACAGGAAAGAGGACGTCAATGAACAAGTAGGAAACCCACAGAGCACAGACAGACAGACACGGATCCCATGGGTCAGCAGCATGGGAGAGTGAGTACAAACAAGAGCAGGACAAGACAACACACACCAGGAGAGCTGACCCAGAACTGAGGAAACCTCAGCCTTATATACAGGTTCCATGGGTGCAGCAGAGAGGCCACACCCATGGAGCAGACAGAGAGGATTAACTCCTAATAGACACACAGAGGAGTTAACCCATAAAGAACCACAAATGACACACAGGAACGGAGCTGCGAGAGCATAGACAGAAGGTCACAGCCAGAGGTAATGACTATGACACTTTAGTTCTCCTGCAAAATGTCTTGATATACTTGGAAATTAATTTTTCCTTTGATGATAGCAATCCGTCCAGGCCCTGATGCAGCAAAGCAGCCCCAAACCATGATGCCCCCACCACCATACTCCACAGTTGGGATGAGGTTTTGATGTTGGTGTGCTGTGCCTCTTTTTCTCCACACATAGTGTTGTGTGTTTCTTCCAAACAACTCAACTTTGGTTTCATCTGTCCACAGAATATTTTGCCAGTACTGCTGTGGAACATCCAGGTGCTCTTGTGCAAACTGTAAACGTGCAGCAGAGTTTTTTTTGGACAGCAGTGGCTTCCTCTGTGGTATCCTCCCATGAAATCCATTCAGATTTAGTGTTTTATTTATCGTAGATTCGCTAACAGGAATGTTAGCATATGCCAGAGACTTTTGTAAGTCTTTAGCTGACACTCTAGGATTTTTCTTCACCTCATTGAGCAGTCTGTGCTGTGCTCTTGCAGTCATCTTTACAGGATGGCCACTCCTAGGGAGAGTAGCAGCAGTGCTGAACTTTCTCCATTTATAGACAATTTGTCTTACTGTGGACTGATGAACAGCAAGGCTTTTGGAGATACTTTTATAACCCTTTCCAGCTTTATGCAAGTCAACAATTTTTAATCATAGGTCTCCTGAGAGCTCTTTTGTGCGAGGCATCATTCACATCAGGCAATGCTTCTTGTGAAAAGCAAACCCAGAACTGGTGTGTGTTTTTTATAGGGCAGGGCAGCTGTAACCAACACCTCCAATCTCATCTCATTGATTGGACTCCAGTTGACACCTCACTCCAATTAGCTCTTGGAGATGTCATTAGTCTAGGGGTTCACATACTTTTTCCACTGGCACTGTGAATATTTACATGGTGTGTTCAATAAAAACATGGTAACATTTAAATCTTTGTGTGTTATTAGTTTAAGCAGACTGTGATTGTCTATTGTTGTGACTTAGATGAAGATCAGATCACATTTTATGACCAATTTGTGCAGAAATCCATATAATTCCAAAGGGTTCACATACTTTTTCTTGCAACTGTATATGTGGTGAAGGCCTTTTTGCAGTTTGGACCGAATTATGTAGTGGGGGAAATTGATGGGCGATTGTAGACTTTGTTCTATATGAACAGAATTCCATTATCCTTTCATTGGTGAAATTTTTTATTTCAAAAATGTTTTTTTCGGGAAAATTGATGGGTGATTGTACACCTCCTTTTGCTGTATGGACCAAATTATGTAGTAGTGATATTTTTTACAGCGGCTGTGAGACCTGCACATATTAAGGCTTATTTATGAAGATTTTCGGGTGTTGCCTGTGACAACCAGTTACCTTCCAGCTGTGATTGTGTAGCCTGCACTGTAGGAATGAGCTGG
The DNA here is from genome assembly GCF_905171765.1 of Bufo bufo. Lineage (NCBI taxonomy): Eukaryota > Metazoa > Chordata > Amphibia > Anura > Bufonidae > Bufo > Bufo bufo. The sequence goes on along the minus strand of NC_053395.1, from coordinate 120,082,022 downwards.
AGTTGGCGTGTTTGCTGGACTGTCCTCGAGTTATCAGCCATAACCCCATACATTTCATGATCAATATGCATTACCATCGTGGTCACCCCGACACTGGTCATCAATCCATTCTTGTTGATGAAGCACTTATTTTTTCAGTTTTTCTTTTAAATCTTGTGGTTTTGCCCCTTCTGTGTTGTATTTTATGTGTGTTAGGCTACATTCACACGACCGTGGCATTTTTGCGGTCCGCAAACTGAGGGTCTGCAAAAAAAAGGAAGCCGTCCGTGTGCCTTCCGCAATTTGCGGAACGGAACGGCGGCCCATTGTAGACATGCCTATTCTTGTCGGCAAAACGGACAAGAATAGGACATGCTATATTTTTTTTGCGAGGCCTTGGAACGGAGCAACGGATACAGACAGCACACGGAGTGCTGTCCGCATCTTTTGCGGCCCCATTGAAGTGAATGGGTCCGCACCCGAGCCGCAAAAACTGTGCCTCGGATGCGGACCTGAAAAACGGTGGTGTGCATGAGGCCTTAATGTCCTGTTTGTTAAATAAAGGTTTCTTTTTTCTCCCCCGTTCAAAAAAACCCAAAGAATTGGCTTGTGATTTGGTACACAAAAACAGAAGTGGGTACAAAAACACAGAAGACATGCAAATATTCTGTTCACGTGTAATCTCTGTTTTAGATCCACTCCTGTTTTTTTGGGGCATTTGCAATACTGATGGATTACTGATCAAATACTGACCAAGTGAAGGCGATGCTCAACAGACAGAATCAGTTTTTTGTGGGTTATTGTTTTGACGGATCAAAGGAAGGGCAAAATAATCAGTGACGTCAACACAAACTTACTGCTGACACCCTTTCCACTCTGTCAGGGGGGCTCTACTTGCATAAGCGTTTAATGGAACACGTTCGGTAGACATCTATGTAGAATCAGCTGAAGACAGTGTAAAAGGAGTGCACTTCTTGGCACTAAAATTGACTCATACTTGAGTTATTAGGTCAGTTTTGGCCCCGTGACTGCCCAAATAAGTGAAGTGTGCAGTGATTCTAAGAGTGACGCCTGTCATTGGCATATCATACGGACTCACAGTATTATTTCACTACCCAAGCAGACTCCCTATGTGTGTTACTGCAAGGCACAGTGTTCTACACAACTATAAAGGCTCTCTGCAGCCAGGAAATAGCAGTTTTTTTACGTAATTCACCGCGAATATGTTCGGATCAAACCAAATTTTTCTCTAATGACTATTACTGTGAATTGCTCATTTCTTATGTAGGCCTGCCATCTGATGACCAAATTAAGAATTGCAGTATGAATACTATCAGCCTCGTCAGCGAAGCTGACAGTTTTTAGAGCAACTACGGACAGCCCCATTGGCCGCAAGGGGTGTCGGTAGAAATCCCGGAAGCAAAAAGCTTTCGGGTTTTTGCGCATTTAGATGCCGTGATCTCACTTGATCACTGCATCTAAAGTCTTTGATTACCGCGATCTGCATTATTGCTCGCCACGGTAATGTCACGGCTGAGGATGGGGAATACCCTCAGCTGTGCAGTATCAGGAGATGGAAGGTCGCTACTTGGCCAGTAACACAGAATTAGGGAGCAGGTCACCTCCTAGAGCTTACCTAATCTGACCCTGACTCCTAGCTGCATGAACCGCCCTTGAAGGTAGGAGGGCTCATGCTCAGGAACCTTGGATCCCTTCTGACCCTCCGACGATCCCTGTACTAGGAGCTAAGTAGACAGCCCGTTCCTCCTGGACACGGAGTAACAGGAGTCTAAAATGGCCAAGCTATAAAGAAAGGGGAACATAAACAGACATATGGCAATGACAGGTAAGTGAGACAAGTACCACACTTACCTGCCACAGACACACAACCTGGAACCCACGTGCAAGTGCTGCTATCCACAACCAACATAAAGGACACAGCACACAACAGACATCACACGGGAACCCAGTAAACCATATGCTGCAATAACAGATAAACCATAAACTAACACCAGACATAACGTTTATGACAACCAGGGTGTCACGGATGGTGTACAGGAAACAAGACAATACCATATAAACAATGTCTCTCTGGATCCACAACTAAGGAACAAAGGGAGACCCCTGCAATAGACCTGCCGCTCTCCCTCACTGCTCAGCCTATGCGAACACCCCAAAGGTGGATGGCCGCATATCCACGTTCCTCGGCTATCTATTACCTGAAGACCCTACAATAGTGAAGGGACACGACCACCGGCTCCCTACACTGACACGGAGGGAGTCAGGGTCACCTGGATCCAGAAAAGACAAAATCATAAATACATAAACAGCACTTATCTTGCAGACGAATGACGACTGACGACTGGGAACAGGGAACAGGGAACTGGGAGCTGGGAGCTGGGAACAGCATGCGCACACACTCCAGGAAGTTGTATCAGCCGCACACTACTGCATTATGGGGAGGAACTTAAAGGGTAGCGATCAGTCTAACTGCATGACAGCTGAGATAGACTAACGAGATGAGAAACTAAACCAAAACAAAGAAATTCAAGGAGGAGGATCTGAGAAGCTCCTGTGAGCGCTTCTCAGCTGTCTGGCTGTGACAGTACCCCTCCCTCTAGGAGTGGACTCCGGACACTCAGGGCCCACCTTCTCAGGATGGGACCTATGGAAAGCCCTGATGAGACGAGAGGCCTTAATGTCCGTCACTGGGACCCACATCCTCTCCTCAGGACCATAACCCTCCCAATGAACGAGGTACTGGAGGGAACCGCGGACAAGACGAGAATCCACAATCCTAGAGACCTGAAATTCAAGATTTCCATCAACCATAATCGGAGGAGGAGGCAAAGACGAGGGTACAATAGGTTAAACATAAGGTTTCAATAAGGACTTATGAAAAACATTATGGATCTTCCAAGTCTGAGGAAGATCAAGACGGTAGGCAACAGGATTGATGACAGACAGGATCTTGTAAGGCCCAATAAACCTAGGACCCAACTTCCAGGAGGGAACCTTCAATTTGATATTCTTGGTAGACAACCACACCAGATCACCAACATTCAGGTCCGGACCAGGCACACGTCTCTTATCCGCCACACGCTTATATCTCTCACTCATGCTCTTTAGATTATCCTGAATCTTTTGCCAAATAGATGACAAAGACGAGGAGAATCTGTCCTCATCAGGCAAACCAGAAGAGCCCTCTCCCGAGAAAGTCCCAAACTGCGGATGGAACCCATATGCACCAAAAAATGGTGACTTATCAGAGGACTCCTGACGACGGTTATTTAAAGCAAACTCAGCAAGGGACAAAAAAGAACACCAATCCTCCTGATTCTCCGCCACAAAACAGCGCAGATATGTCTCCAGATTCTGATTGACGCGCTCTGTCTGGCCATTCGACTGCGGATGGAAAGCAGAAGAGAATGACAACCGAACCCCCAAGCGAGAACAGAAAGCCTTCCAGAATCTGAAAACAAACTGCGTGCCTCTATCAGAGACTATGTCTGAAGGAATCCCATGCAATTTGACAATGTGGTCAATAAATGCCAGCGTCTTAGCATTGGGTAAACCAGGAAAAGGGATAAAATGCACCATTTTGCTAAAACGGTCCACCACCACCAGAATCACAGACTTCCCCGAGGAACGAGGCAAGTCCGTTATGAAGTCCATGGACAGATGTGTCCAAGGACGGGAAGGAATGGGCAAAGGAAGGAGAGGACCTGATGGCCGTGAATGAGGGACCTTGGCACGAGCGCAAGTCTCGCAAGCTGCCACAAAACCCTCAACCGACTTACGAAGCGCAGGCCACCAGAATCTCAGAGCGATGAGATCCAGCGTGGCTCTTGCCCCCGGGTGCCCAGCAAGGACCGTGTCGTGGTGTTCTTTAAAAATCTTGTGTCTCAAAGCGAGAGGCACAAACAACCTCCCAGGAGGACAAAGATCAGGAGCTTCTGACTGGGCTGCCTGCACCTCTGCCTCCAATTCAGGAAAAAGAGCAGAGACCACCACACCTTCAGCCAAAATGGGACCCGGGTCTTCAAAATTCCCACCTCCCGGAAAACAACGTGACAGGGCATCTGCCTTCACATTCTTAACCCCAGGGCGGAACGTAACAACAAAATTAAACCTTGAAAAGAACAAAGACCATCTGGCCTGTCTCGGGTTCAGACGCTTGGCTGACTCCAAGTAGGCCAGATTTTTATGGTCAGTAAACACGGTAATAGGGTGTCTGGCTCCCTCTAGCCAATGGCGCCATTCCTCAAAAGCCAACTTGATGGCCAACAATTCCCTATCTCCCACATCATAATTTCTCTCTGCGGAGGAGAGTTTCTTTGAGAAAAAGGCACACGGTTGCCATTTGGCAGGAGAGGAACCCTGAGACAAGACCGCACCCACCCCTACCTCAGAAGCATCAACCTCAACTATGAAGGGTAACGAAATATCAGGTTGTACTAGGATGGGAGCGGAAGCAAAACTCTCCTTGATATTAGAAAAGGCCTTACGCGCCTCTACCGACCAGGAAGAAAAATCTACCCCCTTTCTGGTCATATCAGTGAGTGGTTTAACAACAGAGGAATAATTCAAAATAAATTTCCTGTAATAATTGGCAAAGCCCAAAAAACGCATCAGCGCCTTCTGATTCTCAGGAAGCTCCCACTCAAGCACAGCGCGGACCTTCTCGGGGTCCATGCGAAAACCAGAAGCGGAGACAAGAAACCCCAGAAATTGGATTTCTGGAACCGCAAACACACATTTTTCCAGTTTCGCGTATAATTTATTCTCCCGCAGGATGAGCAAGACCTGACGTAAGTGTTCCTTATGAGTCTTGAAATCAGGAGAAAAAATCAAAATGTCATCCAAATACACTAATACAAATTTTCCCATTAAATGATAAAAAATGCTGTTGACGAAATGCTGAAAAACGGCTGGGGCATTCATCAAACCAAAAGGCATAACCAAATTCTCAAAATGGCCCTCAGGGGTATTGAAAGCCGTCTTCCATTCGTCTCCTTCTCTGACCCTAACCAGGTTGTATGCCCCTCTTAGGTCTAATTTGCAAAAGACTTTAGCCCCAACAACCTGGTTAAACAGGTCCGGGATCAGAGGAAGCGGATAAGGATCACGAATAGTGATACTGTTCAGCTCCCTGAAATCCAGACAAGGTCTTAAAGAACCATCTTTTTTCTTAACAAAGAAAAAACCAGCGGCAACAGGTGACTTCGAGGGTCGTATGTGTCCTTTTCTCAGACTCTCAGAGATATAAGCCCGCATAGCGACCCTCTCAGGTTGGGAGAGATTGTATAAACGAGATTTAGGCAGCTTGGCGCCTGGGATGAGATTAATAGGGCAATCATACTCCCTGTGCGGAGGCAAACCCTGAACTCCACTCTCAGAGAAGACATCCAAAAATTCAGAGAGGAAAGGTGGTACAGTCTTAGTAGAAACCTCAGAAACAGATGTTATGAGGCAATTCTCTCTGCAAAAGTTACTCCAACCATTTATTTGCCTCGCTTGCCAATCAATGGTGGGGTTATGTTTAGTGAGCCAGGGTAGCCCCAACACTAGAGGAGTAGGCAAACCGCTAAGGACGAAACATGACACATCCTCAACATGAGCATCACTCACAATTAAACGGATATTGTGAACTATGCCCTTTAATGATTTCTGAGAAAGTGGAGCTGAATCAATAGCAAAAACAGGAATATCCTTTCCCAAAGTGCATACCTGGAAACCATGAGTTATTGCAAATTGATTATCAATGAGGTTGACAGCTGCTCCACTATCCACAAAAATCTCTCAAAAAATGCTCTTGCTCTCTAGCGCCACCCTAGCAGGCAGGACAAAACGGGAACTACAAGCAAACGGAAAACCTTCAATTTCCGCCTCAACCCTGCCAATAGTAACAGACGGAACATTTTTAAAAGATTTTTTCCTTTTTGTCTCTTTATTACTCCCAGAAAACTGCCTGAATCTCCTAGAGGGACAAACATTTGCCAGATGATTTATACCTCCACAACAAAAACAAACCCTCCCCTGCGGGCTGAATCTTCTATTGTCAGAGGCAATCAACCCCAGCTGCATGGACTCCTGCTCAGAAGGGGCTGACAGCGACTGAGACCCCTGTGCACAGAATGAGACCGCTGCACTGTCCCGGGACTGAGTATGACAGGAAGGAGAGATCTCTCCTCTCTCTCTAAGACGCCTGTCAATACGAACAGCCTGAGACATAGCAGAATCCAAGGAGGTAGGTCTTTCATGAAAGGCAAATGCATCTTTCAATCCCTCTGAAAGACCATAGCAAAATTGACTTCGGAGTGCAGCATCATTCCAACCCGTATCTGCTGCCCATCTCCGAAATTCTGAACAGTATATCTCTGCGGATTGTTTACCCTGGCATAACAGACGTAGTCTAGACTCAGCCAGAGCAATACGATCCGGATCATCATATATCTGGCTAAAAAGAATTCATCCACTGAACGAAGGGGCCGTGCCCCCTCCGGCAGCGAAAAGGCCCAGGACTGAGCGTTACCCCTGAGCAGCGATATAATGATCCCCACCCTCCGTTCTTCATCACCAGAAGAATGGGGAAGAAGGCGAAAATGGAGTTTGCAAGCCTCTCTAAAACGCACAAAATTCTCACTACCCCCGGAGAACGTATCCGGGAGCGAGATCTTAGGCTCAGCACAAACTCCATGAACGCAAGCTGAACCGGTCACTCGAAACTGAGAAAAAGTCTTACGGAGATCAGCTACCTCCAAACAAAGACCCTGAAAGCGTTCAGCCAAAAGTGAAACCGGATCCATGCTTGAGACGGTTTTGGCGGCTGATAATGTCACGGATGGTGTACAGGAAACAAGACAATACCATATAAACAATGTCTCTCTGGATCCACAACTAAGGAACAAAGGGAGACCCCTGCAATAGACCTGCCGCTCTCCCTCACTGCTCAGCCTATGCGAACACCCCAAAGGTGGATGGCCGCATATCCACGTTCCTCGGCTATCTATTACCTGAAGACCCTACAATAGTGAAGGGACACGACCACCGGCTCCCTACACTGACACGGAGGGAGTCAGGGTCACCTGGATCCAGAAAAGACAAAATCATAAATACATAAACAGCACTTATCTTGCAGATGAATGACGACTGACGACTGGGAACAGGGAACAGGGAACAGGGAACTGGGAGCTGGGAGCTGGGAACAGCATGCGCACACACTCCAGGAAGTTGTATCAGCCGCACACTACTGCATTATGGGGAGGAACTTAAAGGGTAGCGATCAGTCTAACTGCATGACAGCTGAGATAGACTAACGAGATGAGAAACTAAACCAAAACAAAGAAATTCAAGGAGGAGGATCTGAGAAGCTCCTGTGAGCGCTTCTCAGCTGTCTGGCTGTGACACAGGGTGGCACTCACTGGCAGATGGTAAATAAGCAGGAGGCTGTCTCCAGCAAGCATGGCTGAATCACCCTCCCTGACTACTGCCTTCCACTGAGGCTTTATAGGGTCAAGTAGCCACACCCACAGTCAGACACACCCAGTGCACACACACACTAGGAAGGAAGTTAACCCTTCCAACACCAGGGAAGGGAAAACAACAACTTAAAGGGGAAGTGCACACAACACATATAACACCCCGTGCATACCGATAAAAGGTATGACCGGCTCTATCAATATATCACATGATCCACCCCTTCTGATAAACACCATAAAAAATTAAAATAAAAACAGTGTCAAGAAAAGCCATTTTTGTCACCTTACATCACAAAAAGTGCAACACCAAGCGATCAAAAAGGCATATGTCCCACAAAATGGTACCGATAAAACCTTCACCTCATTCAACAAAAAATGAGACCCTACATAAGAAAATTGCTCAAAAAATAACTAAGACACTAAAACATCCTTTTTTTGTTTCAAATATGCTATTATTGTGGTAAAGTGAAATAAATAAAAAGTATACATATTAGGTATCGCCTCTTCTGTAACAACCAGCTCTATAAAAAAAAAACATGATCTAACCCTCACTAAACAGACATTTTTTGTCACCGTACATCACAAAAATTGCAACACCAAGTGATTAAAAAGGAATATGCCCCCCAAAATAGTACCAATGAAACCGTCACCTCATCTCACAAGAAATTAGATTCTACCATGGACGATCGATCAAAAAATTAAAAAATTATGACTCTCAGACAATGGAGACACTAAAATATGATTTTTTTTGCTTCAAAACTGCTATTATTGTGTTAAAGTGAAATAAATAAAAAAGTATACATATTAGGTATTGCCACATCCATAAAAATCTGCTCTATAAAAATATCACATGACCTAACCCCTCAGTTGAACACCGCAAAAAAAAAATACAAAACATTGCCAAAAAAGTCATTTTTTGTCACTTAACATCACATAAAGTGCAACACCAAGCGATCAAAAAGGCTTTTGACCCCCCCAAAATAGTACCAGTCAAACCATTACCTCACCCAACAAAAAATTAGACCCTACTTAAGACAATCGGTCAAAAAATAAAAAAGCTATGGCTCTCAGACACAATTTTTGTTTTATTGTGTAAAACTTTAATAAATAAGAAGAATTATACATATTAGGTATTTCCATGTCCGTAACGATCTGCTCTATAAAAATGTCACATGACCTAACCCCTCAGGTGAACGCTGTAAAACAAAATAAATAAAAAAACTGTGCCAAAAAAAAAATTTTTTGGTCACCTTGCCTCATAAAGTGTAATAATGAATGATCAAAAAAGAATATGTACCCAAAAATGGTACCAATAAAATTGTCAACTCTTCCTGCAAACAACGACATCCTGCACAAGATGATCAGCAGAAAAATAAAAAATAAGGATTTCAGAAAATGGAGCCACAATTTTTTTTTTTACCAAAAATGCTTTATTGTGTTAAACTGAAACAAAGTATACGTATTTGATATAATTGCATCTGTAACAACCTGCTCTATAAAAGTAGCACATGATCTACCCTGTCAGATCAATGTTGTAAAAAATAAAATGGTGCCAAAACAGCCATTTTTGGGTTACCTTGCCTCGCAAAAAATGTAATATAGAGCAATTAAAAATCATATGTACCCCAAGATAGTACCAATAAAACTGGCACGTTATCCCCTAGTTTTCAAAATGGGTCACTTTTTGGGAGTTTCCACTGTAAGGCATAGTTCACATCAGCGTTCAGCCTTTCCGTTCTCCTGCTCCATTATAGGAGCAGGAGAACGGAAAGGACGGATTCTGCACATAACTGAGCCGAATGGAGCCTACGGACCTCATAGACTATAATGGGGTCCGTTAGGTTTCCGCTCAGAAGATGATTTTGGAGCGGAGACAAAAGTCCTGCATGCACAACTTTTGTCTCTGCTCCAAAATCATCTTCTGAGCAGAAACCTAACGGACCCCATTATAGTCTATGGGGTCTGTAGGCTCCGTTCGGCTCAGTTATGTGCCGAATCCGTCCTTTCCATTCTCCTGCTCCTATAACGGAGCAGGAGAATGGAAAGGCTGAACGCTGATGTGAACTCAGCCTTAGGGTGCATCAGGGGGACATGGCATCTAAAAACCAGTCCAGCAAAGTCTGCCTTCCAAAAACCATATGGCGCTCCTTTTCTTCTGCGCCCTGCCATATGCCCTTACATCATTTTACGACCACATGTAGGGTGTTTCAGTAAACCTCAGAATCAGGGTAATAAATATTGAGTTTTGTTTGGCTGTTAACCCTTGATGTGTTAAAGAAAAATTTTCATTAAAATGGAAAATCTGCCAAAAAAGTGAAATTTAGAAATGTAATCTCCATTTCCTTTAATTCTTGTGCAGCACCTAAAGGGTTAACAAAGTTTGTAAAATCAGTTTTGAGTAACTTGTGGGGTGTGGTTTCTACAATGGGGTCATTTATGGGGGTTTCCACTATGTACACCCCACAAAGTGACTTCAGACCTGCACTGGTCCTTAAAAAGTGGGTTTTGGAAATAGCTTCCAAAATTCTAAGCCTTCTAACATCCTAAAAAAATTAAATGACATTTACAAAATGATGCCAACATGAAGTACTGTAGACATATGGGGAATGTTAAGTAATAAATATTTTATGAAGTATCACTTTCTGTTTTAAAAGAAGAGAAATTAAAATTTTGAAAACTTTTGGTAAATTTGGTATTTTTTCCACAAATAAAGGAGAAATTAGATTGACTCAGATTTATGACTATCATGAAGTACAATGTGTCACGAGAAAACAATCTCAGAATGGCTTGGATAGGCTACTTTGACACTCGCATTTGGTGCGGAACCATCATGGATCTGCACAGACGGATCCGTTCAGATAATACAACCATCTGCTTATGTTCAGAATGGATCCGTTTGTATTATCTTTAACATGGCCAAGACAGAACGTCTTGAACACTATTGAAAGTCAATGGAGGATGGATCAGTTTTCTATTGTGCCAGATTGTGTCATAGAAAACGGATCCGTCCCCATTGACATTGTGTGTCAGAATGGATCAGTTTGGCTCAGTTTCGTCAGATGGACACCAAAACACCTCAAGCAGCGTTTTGGTGTCAGTCTCCAAAGCGGAATGGAGACGGAACGGAGGCAAACTGATGCATTCTGAGCGGATCCTTTTCCATTCAGAATGCATAAGGGCAAAAGTGATCTGTTTTCGACCGCTTGTGAGAGCCCTGAACGGATCTCACAAACGAAAAGCCAAAATGCCAGTGTGAAAGTATCCATAAATGAAAGTGTTCCAAAGCTATAACCACATAAAGTGACATACAGTATGTCAGATTTGCAAAAAATGGCCTGGGCAGAAGGGCAGAAACTGGCCCGGGGTAGAAGGGGTTAAAAGGCATCCATCACTAAAGAATCAATTTTTTTTATGTTATACATATTTAGAATTAATAAATCTGCCCCACTGTGTGAAAAAAAAAGTGATGAAAACATCGACATATGATGAAAAGTAATTTTATTCTAATCTTATTTGTGAAGAAAATGAGAAAACCTCGAAGGGTTAAAAACATGCAATGAAAGTCAATAAAATGTGCATTTGTTTTTAGTCTCAGCACTGACAGAAATAAAGATAGAAAACTTTTCAAAGTAAAGATGATCGATAAATTAACAAAAGATAAAGGGCTTCAAAAATACATATAATTAATACTTACCATTCTTTTAACAATTATTATTTTAGGACCAAGAGTTTTACTTATCGTAAAGATATGCATGAGACGCAAGCAAAAAATTACAAAATCTAGTGATAGAATTATTCTTCCTGGATAAAATGTTGCTGGTATTAACCTGTGGAAAAAAAGATTACAATCATGACTTACTGTACATAAATCCATAACAGTCCCCACATATACAAATTTTGTCAGGTTTTTTTTTGTTTTTTTTAGGAGGTGTAGGAATCTGTATGTGTTTTATTTCTAACCGCCTTCATTTTTAAAATGTTTTTGTAGGGTTTTTGGGTGTTTTTGCAGTTTGTTTGCCCACTAGCATTTTCTTTGCGGTGCTTTTTCTCTATAGAGAAGGTGACGTGAAAATTTCCCAAAAAATTCAAGAGCTACGTACATGCTGCATTTTTGAAAAGAATCCAGAAACCTAAAACCACCACCTAATTAACAAAAATGTCAGTAGCATAATAATGCTTGTGTATCCTATATTTCCTTTTTATTATAGACCTTAAACTTAGAAGACGTATTTACCACAAAGAAAAACACATAAAATTTTTTTTTAAAAAATGCAGGCAAAAACCTGTGTGTATAACCATCTTTATTAAATACATAAAATAAGATATAAATAAGATATACAATTAACCACTTCAACCCCGGGCCTGTATTCACCTTCCTGCCCAGGCCATTTTTTGCCAATCTGACGTGTCACTTTATGTGGTGATAACTTTAAAACGCTTTTACTTATATAGGCCATTCTGAGATTGTTTTCTCGTCACATATTGTACTTCATGACAGTGGTAAAAATAAGTAAAAAAAATAACATTTTTATTCATAAAAAAAATACCAAATTTACCAAAAATTTAGCAAATTTCAATTTCTCTACTTTTATAATAGATAGTAATACCTTCAAAAATAGTAATTACTTTACATTTCCCATATGTCTACTTCATGTTTGGATCATTTTGAAAATTACATTTTATTTTTTGGGGACGTTAGAAGTTTGGGAGCAAATCTTGAAATTTTTCGGAAAATTTCCAAAACCCACTTTTTAACCCCTTAACCACCTCCGGACCGCCTAACGCAGGATCGCGTTCCGGAGGTGGCAGCCCTGCGCAGAGTCACGCATATATGCGTCATCTCGCGATGGCCGAGATTTCCTGTGAACGCGCGCACACAGGCGCGCGCGCTCACAGGAACGGAAGGTAAGAGAGTTGATCTCCAGCCTGCCAGCGGCGATCGTTCGCTGGCAGGCTGGAGATGTGTTTTTTTTAACCCCTAACAGGTATATTAGACGCTGTTTTGATAACAGCGTCTAATATACCTGCTACCTGGTCCTCTGGTGGTCCCCTTTGTTTGGATCGACCACCAGAGGACACAGGTAGCTCAGTAAAGTCCCACCAAGCACCACTACACTACACTACACCCCCCCCCCGTCACTTATTAACCCCTTATTAGCCCCTGATCACCCCTGATCACCCCATATAGACTCCCTGATCACCCCCCTGTCATTGATTACCCCCCTGTCATTGATCACCCCCCTGTAAAGCTCCATTCAGATGTCCGCATGATTTTTACGGATCCACTGATAGATGGATCGGATCCGCAAAACGCATCCGGACGTCTGAATGAAGCCTTACAGGGGCGTGATGAATGACTGTGGTGATCACCCCATATAGACTCCCTGATCACCCCCCTGTCATTGATTACCCCCCTGTCATTGATTACCCCCCTGTAAAGCTCCATTCAGACGTCCGCATGATTTTTACGGATCCACTGATAGATGGATCGGATCCGCAAAACGCATCCGGACGTCTGAATGAAGCCTTACAGGGGCGTGATGAATGACTGTGGTGATCACCCCATATAGACTCCCTGATCACCCCCCTGTCATTGATTACCCCCCTGTCATTGATTACCCCCCTGTAAAGCTCCATTCAGACGTCCGCATGATTTTTACGGATCCACTGATAGATGGATCGGATCCGCAAAACGCATCCGGACGTCTGAATGAAGCCTTACAGGGGCATGATCAATGACTGTGGTGATCACCCCATATAGACTCCCTGATCACCCCCCTGTAAAGCTCCATTCAGATGTCCGCATGATTTTTACGGATGCACTGATAGATGGATCCGATCCGCAAAACGCATCCGGGACGTCTGAATGAAGCCTTACAGGGGCATGATCAATGACTGTGGTGATCACCCCATATAGACTCCCTGATCACCCCCCTGTAAAGCTCCATTCAGATGTCCGCATGATTTTTACGGATGCACTGATAGATGGATCCGATCCGCAAAACGCATCCGGACGTCTGAATGAAGCCTTACAGGGGCATGATCAATGACTGTGGTGATCACCCCATATAGACTCCCTGATCACCCCCCTGTAAAGCTCCATTCAGATGTCCGCATGATTTTTACGGATGCACTGATAGATGGATCCGATCCGCAAAACGCATCCGGACGTCTGAATGAAGCCTTACAGGGGCATGATCAATGACTGTGGTGATCACCCCATATAGACTCCCTGATCACCCCCCTGTAAAGCTCCATTCAGATGTCCGCATGATTTTTACGGATGCACTGATAGATGGATCGGATCCGCAAAACGCATCCGGACGTCTGAATGAAGCCTTACAGGGGCGTGATCAATGACTGTGGTGATCAACCCATATAGACTCCCTGATCACCCCCCTGTCATTGATTACCCCCCTGTCATTGATTACCCCCCTGTAAAGCTCCATTCAGATGTCCGCATGATTTGTACGGATGCACTGATAGATGGATCCGATCCGCAAAACGCATCCGGACGTCTGAATGAAGCCTTACAGGGGCATGATCAATGACTGTGGTGATCACCCCATATAGACTCCCTGATCACCCCCCTGTAAAGCTCCATTCAGATGTCCGCATGATTTTTACGGATGCACTGATAGATGGATCGGATCCGCAAAACGCATCCGGACGTCTGAATGAAGCCTTACAGGGGCGTGATCAATGACTGTGGTGATCAACCCATATAGACTCCCTGATCACCCCCCTGTCATTGATTACCCCCCTGTCATTGATTACCCCCCTGTAAAGCTCCATTCAGATGTCCGCATGATTTTTACGGATGCACTGATAGATGGATCGGATCCGCAAAACGCATACGGACGTCTGAATGAAGCCTTACAGGGGCATGATCAATGACTGTGGTGATCACCGCATGTAGACTCCCTGATCACCCCCCTGTCATTGATTACCCCCCTGTCATTGATTACCCCCCTGTAAAGCTCCATTCAGACGTCCGCATGATTTTTACGGATCCACTGATAGATGGATCGGATCCGCAAAACGCATACGGACGTCTGAATGAAGCCTTACACGGGCGTGATCAATGACTGTGGTTATCACCCCATATAGACTCCCTGATCACCCCCCTGTCATTGATCACACCCCTGTCATTGATCACACCCCTGTCATTGATCACACCCCTGTCATTGATCACACCCCTGTCATTGATCACCCCCCTGTCATTGATCACCCTCTGTAAGGCTCCATTCAGACATTTTTTTGGCCCAAGTTAGCGGAATTTTTTTATTTTTTTCTTACAAAGTCTCATATTCCACTAACTTGTGTCAAAAAATTAAATCTCACATGAGCTCACCATACCCCTCACGGAAACCAAATGCGTAAAATTTTTTAGACATTTATATTCCAGACTTCTTCTCACGCTTTAGGGCCCCTAGAATGCCAGGGCAGTATAAATACCCCACATGTGACCCCATTTCGGAAAGAAGACACCCCCAGGTATTCCGTGAGGGGCATATTGAGTCCATGAAAGATTGAAATTTTTGTCCCAAGTTAGCGGAACGGGAGACTTTGTGAGAAAAAAATTAAAAATATCAATTTCCGCTAACTTGTGCCAAAAAAAAAAAATTTCTATGAACTCGCCATGCCCCTCATTGAATACCTTGGGGTGTCTTCTTTCCAAAATGGGGTCACATGTGGGGTATTTATACTGCCCTGGCATTCTAGGGGCCCCAAAGCGTGAGAAGAAGTCTGGTATCCAAATGTCTAAAAATGCCCTCCTAAAAGGAATTTGGGCACCTTTGCGCATCTAGGCTGCAAAAAAGTGTCACACATCTGGTATCGCCGTACTCAGGAGAAGGTGGGGAATGTGTTTTGGGGTGTCATTTTACATATACCCATGCTGGGTGAGAGAAATATCTTGGTCAAATGCCAACTTTGTATAAAAAAAATGGGAAAAGTTGTCTTTTGCCAAGATATTTCTCTCACCCAGCATGGGTATATATAAAATGACACCCCAAAACACATTCCCCACCTTCTCCTGAGTACGGCAATACCAGATGTGTGACACTTTTTTGCAGCCTAGGTGGGCAAAGGGGCCCATATTCCAAAGAGTACCTTTAGGATTTCACAGGTCATTTACCTACTTACCACACATTAGGGCCCCTGGAAAATGCCAGGGCAGTATAACTACCCCACAAGTGACCCCATTTTGGAAAGAAGACACCCCAAGGTATTCCGTGAGGGGCATGGCAAGTTCCTAGAATTTTTTATTTTTTGTCACAAGTTAGTGGAAAATGATGATTTTTTTTTTTTTTTTTTTTTTCATACAAAGTCTCATATTCCACTAACTTGTGACAAAAAATAAAAATTTTCATGAACTCACTATGCCCATCAGCGAATACCTTGGGGTCTCTTCTTTCCAAAATGGGGTCACTTGTGGGGTAGTTATACTGCCCTGGCATTCTAGGGGCCCAAATGTGTGGTAAGGAGTTTGAAATCAAATTCTGTAAAAAATGACGAGTGAAATCCGAAAGGTGCTCTTTTGAATATGGGCCCCTTTGCCCACCTAGGCTGCAAAAAAGTGTCACACATCTGGTATCTCCGTAATCGGGAGAAGTTGGGGAATGTGTTTTGGGGTGTCATTTTACATATACCCATGCTGGGTGAGAGAAATATCTTGGCAAAAGACAACTTTTCCCATTTTTTTATACAAAGTTGGCATTTGACCAAGATATTTATCTCACCCAGCATGGGTATATGTAAAAAGACACCCCAAAACACATTCCTCAACTTCTCCTGAGTACGGGGATACCAGATGTGTGACACTTTTTTGCAGCCTAGGTGGGCAAAGGGGCCCACATTCCAAAGAGCACCTTTTGGATTTCATAGGTCATTTTTTACTGAATTTGATTTCAAACTCCTTACCACACATTTGGGCCCCTAGAATGCCAGGGCAGTATAACTACCCCACAAGTGACCCCATTTTGGAAAGAAGAGACCCCAAGGTATTCGCTGATGGGCATAGTGAGTTCATGGAAGTTTTTATTTTTTGTCACAAGTTAGTGGAATATGAGACTTTGTATGAAAAAAAAAAAAAAAAAAAAAAATCATCATTTTCCACTAACTTGTGACAAAAAATAAAAAATTCTAGGAACTCGCCATGCCCCTCACGGAATACCTTTGGGTCTCTTCTTTCCAAAATGGGGTCACTTGTGGGGTAGTTATACTGCCCTGGCATTCTAGGGGCCCGAATGTGTGGTAAGGAGTTTGAAATCAAATTCTGAAAAAAATGACCTGTCAAATCCGAAAGGTGCTCTTTGGAATATGGGCCCCTTTGCCCACCTAGGCTGCAAAAAAGTGTCACACATCTGGTATCTCCGTACTCAGGAGAAGGTGGGGAATGTGTTTTGGGGTGTCATTTTATATATACCCATGCTGGGTGAGATAAATATCTTGGTCAAATGCCAACTTTGTATAAAAAAATGGGAAAAGTTGTCTTTTGCCAAGATATTTCTCTCACCCAGCAAGGGTATATGTAAAATGACACCCCAAAACACATTCCCCACCTTCTCCTGAGTACGGAGATACCAGATGTGTGACACTTTTTTGCAGCCTAGGTGGGCAAAGGGGCCCATATTCCAAAGAGCACCTTTCGGATTTGACAGGTCATTTTTTTCAGAATTTGATTTCAAACTCCTTACCACACATTTGGGCCCCTAGAATGCCAGGGCAGTATAACTACCCCACAAGTGACCCCATTTTGGAAAGAAGAGACCCAAAGGTATTTCGTGATGGGCATAGTGAGTTCATAGAAGTTTTTATTTTTTGTCACAAGTTAGTGGAATATGAGACTTTGTAAGAAAAAAAAAAAAAATAAAAAAAATCATCATTTTCCGCTAACTTGTGACAAAAAATAAAAAGTTCTATGAACTCACTATGCCCATCAGCGAATACCTTAGGGTGTGTACTTTCCGAAATGGGGTCATTTGTGGGGTGTTTGTACTGTCTGGCCATTGTAGAACCTCAGGAAACATGACAGGTGCTCAGAAAGTCAGAGCTGCTTCAAAAAGCGGAAATTCACATTTTTGTACCATAGTTTGTAAACGCTATAACTTTTACCCAAACCATTTTTTTTTTACCCAAACATTTTTTTTTTATCAAAGACATGTAGAACAATAAATTTAGAGCAAAATTTCTATATGGATCTCGTTTTTTTTGCAAAATTTTACAACTGAAAGTGAAAAATGTCATTTTTTTGCAAAAAAATCGTTAAATTTCGATTAATAACAAAAAAAGTAAAAATGTCAGCAGCAATGAAATACCACCAAATGAAAGCTCTATTAGTGAGAAGAAAAGGAGGTAAAATTCATTTGGGTGGTAAGTTGCATGACCGAGCAATAAACGGTGAAAGTAGTGTAGGTCAGAAGTGTAAAAAGTGGCCTGGTCTTTCAGGGTGTTTAAGCACTGGGGGCTGAGGTGGTTAAGGACTTAGGACATGTTTGCCGAGTCCTTAAGGACCCATGACGTACCGGTAGGTCCTAACTTTAAAACTACATTGCGGCGCGGCGGGGGTTAATCGGAACAGGATGTCCGCTGAAATCATTCAGCGGGCATCCTGTCACAACGCCGGGGGGGGTCATGTGACCCCCCCGCATTGGCGATCACAGCAAACCACAGGTCAATTCAGACCTGCGGTTTGCTGCGTTTCCGGTCCATTCGGGTCTCCAGTGACCCGATGAACCGGAAAAGGACGGTGATCGGTGGTGTGATTACAATCTGGGCATTTGGGGGCGGTGGTGCTGTCCTTGGTGCTGGCGGTGCTGTTCTTGGTGCTGATTGGTGCAGGGAGAGAGGCAGGAGATTCAAACTCCCGGCGCTCCTCTCTCTCCTCCTCTTCCTGCTGCTGCTCCTGCACCGTCCTGCACCGTTCTGCACCGTTCTGCACCGTTCTGCACCAGCTCCAGCGATCTCCCCGTCGGCAACCATCACCCTCCTGCACCCATCACCCTCCAGTAGGTTAGGGTCAGTGAGGGAGAGGCACGATTAGGCAGGGATAGAAGGGACAGTTAGTTAGGGGAAAAAAAAACTTTATCTGATTTATTGTTTCTGGTGGTTGGGGTCCACAGCACTTAGCTGTGAGACCCTAGACCCATCCAGGAGTGCTGCCACTTGCTTCCCCCCCACCACTTTTTTTTGTTTTGCGTGCGCTGACTGTGGCCGGCACTCTTAGCATCCGGCCACTGTTAGCGCATCGCCTGCTCCACCGCTGATCAGCGTTGTACCGCTGATCAGCAAGTTTGAACTTTTTTTTTTTTTCTAACACTTGGCCATTATTATTTTTTTTACTAAAAAGTACGTGAACACCCATGCCCCCCCACACACGCAAGTAGTAAGAGGATATATGTTTCGTCAAAGTGACAGGTACCACGCACCCTTTTATATCGCTTGATATTAATTTTATATCGCTTGATATTAGGTTTATATCGCTTGATATTAGTTTTATATTGCTTATCACTTCTCAGATTCCTGCTAATATCAGTCGTTTACAAATGCCTGCAAAAGCACATCTGTGTAAATCAAGATTTTCTCAGACCCGTCACAGGATGTGTTATACAAGGTCATGACATCTGTTATTTACATCAAAAGCACCGTTTTTAAAGCCGGACTTTAGCAAATGGTTTCGTTTATGTGTTTAAAAAGTATGACAGATTACTAATAGCATTCAGTTTACAAATGATGGCAAAAGCACATCTGCTTTAGGCCTCATGCACACGACCATTGTGTGCATCCGTGGCCGTTGTGCCGTTTTCAGTTTTTTTTTTCGTGGACCCATTGACTTTCAATGGGTCCGTGGAAAAATCGGAAAATGCACCGTTTTGCAGCCGCATCCGTGATCCGTGTTTCCTGTCCGTCAAAAAAATATGACCTGTCCTATTTTTTTGACGGACAACGGTTCACGGACCCATTCAAGTCAATGGGTCCGTGAAAAAACACGGATGCACGAAAGATTGGCCGTTGGCAACTTTCACACAGACGTATCACAGATCCGTCTGCATAAAAGCTTTTTCAGATATGAGTTTTCACTTCGTGAAAACTCATATCCGACAGTATATTCTAACACAGAGGCGTTCCCATAGTGATGGGGACGCTTCTAGTTAGAATATACTACAAACTGTGTACATGACTGCCCCCTGCTGCCTGGCAGCACCCGATATCGTTCAGGGTGCTGTGATCCGCAC
This sequence comes from Bufo bufo, assembly GCF_905171765.1. Lineage (NCBI taxonomy): Eukaryota > Metazoa > Chordata > Amphibia > Anura > Bufonidae > Bufo > Bufo bufo. The sequence continues at coordinate 120,062,323 of NC_053395.1, read as the reverse complement.
AATTAACCCCTCAGGTGCTGCACCTAAAGGGTTAATTGCGTATATCATAGCCCCCTATAAGAGATCAGGGGCTGCCAGGCAGCAGGGGGCAGACCCCCTCCCTCCCCAGTTTTAATTTCATTGGTGGCCAGTGCGGCCCCCTCCCTCCCTCTATTGTATTATTTTGATTGGTGGCATAGTGTGCGGCCCCCCCACCCTCCCTCTATTGTATTAATTTCATTGGTGGCCAGTGTGCGCCCCCCTCGACCCCCCCTCCCTCCCTCTATTGTATTATTTTCATTGGTGGCCAGTGTGCGGCCCCCCTGGCCCCCCTACCTCTATTGTATTATTTTCATTGGTGGCACAGTGTGCGGCCTCCCCTCTCCCCCCCCCGATCATTGGTGGCAGCGGAGAGTTCTGATCGGAGTCCCAGTTTAATCGCTGGGGCTCCGATCGGTAACCATGGCAACCAGGACGCTACTGCAGTCCTGGTTGCCATGGTTACTTAGCAATATTAGAACAAAGTATCATACTTACCTGCTGCGCTGTCTGTGACCGGCCGGGAGCTCCTCCTACTGGTAAGTGACAGATCATTAAGCAATGCGCCGCACAGACCTGTCACTTACCAGTAGGAGGAGCTCCTGGCCGGTCACAGACAGCGCAGCAGGTAAGTATGATGCTTCTAATATTGCTAAGTAACCATGGCAACCAGGTGTCACGGCCATGCCCATGACCGTGACTCCTTTACCGCATGCGGTTGCCTGCGGTTTTGTATGGGCGTTCAACCACGGGTGAGGGCTGCTTTTCTGTGGCCTCACTTGTGGTTGCCGCGGGCAACCAGTGTTGTTTTTAGCAGCAGAGCAGCCTGAGCGTCGCTAGGTAGCTTGCTGCCCTGGCATGCGGTCACACCTAGCAACCTTTTGTTAGGTGTGTGTGTTGTGTGCACCGTGTGGTATGTTTTTGTGTGCACGTCCCCTTTAAGTGGTGTTTTCCCTTCCCTGGTGTTGGAAGGGTTAATCTCCTTCCTAGTGTGTGTGTGCACTGGGTGTGTCCGACTGTGGGGTGTGGCTTCTTGGCCTATAAAGCCTCACTGCTTTTGCAGGCCTGCAGGTTGCTTCAGCCACGCTTAGCTGAGAGCAGCCTCATGTCTTTGCTACCTGCCAGTAAGAGCCACCCCTGTGGTCATAACCATAATGTCGCATTAAGTTATTTCTAGTTATGTGTGATGTCCGTGTGATGTTTTACATGTGATTTTGTGCAGCTATGGATCTGGGTCCCTGTGTGGGGATGCGTTTGTGATCTGCACCCTGCATACACAGGGATCCAGTCAGCAAGGCTGTGGCAGGTAGGTGGAACTCTTTGTTCACCTGCCATATCCATAGAGCTGTTTATGTCTCCCCTTTTCCTGCAGCTTGGCCGTTGAGACTCCTGCTCCTCCGTGTCTAGGAGGAGTGGGCTTGTCTTACTCAGCTCCTAGGTGAGGGTCATCTTGAGGGCTAGCAGGGACTTTTAGGTTCCGGAGCATGAGCCCTCCTACCATCAAGGTTGGCTCATGTAGCTAGGAGCCAGGGTCAGGTTAGGGATGCGTTTAGGAGTTGACCTGCTCCCTAATCCTGTCATCATGGCCAAGCAGCCGTAACATCACCGGGCTCCACACGGCTGAGGATTTCCCCCATCCTCAGCCGTGACACCAGGACTGCAGTAGCATCCTGGTTGCCATGGTTACCGATCGGAGCCCCAGCGATTAAACTGGGACTCCGATCGGAACTCTCTGCTGCCACCAACCACCAATGATCGGGGGGGGGGAGAGGGGAGGCCGCACACTGTGCCACCAATGAAAATAATACAATAGAGGGAGGGAGGGGGGGGCGCACACTGGCCACCAATGAAAATAATACAATAGAGGGAGGGAGGGGGGCCGGGGGGGCAGCACACTGGCCACCAATGAAAATAATACAATAGAGGGAGGGAGGGGGGGCCCGCACACTGGCCACCAATGAAATTAATACAATAGAGGGAGGGAGGGGGGCCGAGGGGGGTCTGCCCCCTGCTGCCTGGCAGCCCCTGATCTCTTACAGGGGACTGTGATACGCACAATTAACCCCCCTCAGGTGCGGCACCTGAGGGGTTAATTGTGCAGATCACAACCCCTTGTAAGAGATCGGGTGCTGCCAGGCAGCAGTGGGCAGTCATGTACACAGTTCTTAGTATATTCTAACTTGAAGTGTCCCCATCACCATGGGAACGCCTCTGTGTGAGAATATACTGTCGGATCCGAGTTTCACGATCTAACTCATATCCGACAGTATATTCTAACATAGAGGCGTTCCCATGGTGATGGGGACGCTTCTAGTTAAAATATACCATCGGATTGGAGAAAACTCCGATCCGATGGTATAATAGGGACTCCTGACTTTACATTGAAAGTCAATAGGGGACGGATCCGTTTACAATTGCACCATATTGTGTCAACCTCAAACGGATCCGTCTGGCTCCGCATGGCCAAGCGGACACCAAAACTACATTTTTTTCATGTCCGTGGATCCTCCAAAAATCAAGGAAGACCCACGGACGAAAAAACGGTCACGGATCACGGACCTACGGACCCCGGACATAAGGACCTTAAAAAAAACAGTCGTGTGCATGAGGCCTTAACCGCCTCCAGACCGCCTAACGCAGGATCGCGTTCCGGAGGCGGCAGCTGCAGGCACAGTCACGCATATATGCGTCATCTCGCGAGACGCGAGATTTCCTGTGAAAGCGCGCACACAGGCGCGCGCGTTCACAGGATCGGAAGGTAAGCAAGTGGATCTCCAGCCTGCCAGCGGCGATCGTTCGCTGGCAGGCTGGAGATGCGATTTTTTTAACCCCTAACAGGTATATTACACGCTGTTTTGATAACCGCGTCTAATATACCTGCTACCTGGTCCTCTGGTGGTCCCTTTTGCTTGGATCGACCACCAGAGGACACAGGCAGCTCAGTATAAAGTAGCACCAAGCACAACACTACACTACACCCCCCCTGTCACTTATTAACCCCTGATCACCCCATATAGACTCCCTGATCACCCCGCTGTCATTGATCACCCCCCTGTCATTGATCACCCCCCTGTCATTGATCACCCCCTTGTAAGGCTCCATTCAGACGTCCGTATGTTTTTTATGGATCCACGGATCGGATCCGCAAAACACATATGGACGTCTGAATGGAGCCTTACAGGGGGGTGATCAATGACAGGGGGGTGATCACCCCATATAGACTCCCTGATCACCCCCCTGTCATTGATCACCCCCCTGTCATTGATCACCCCCCTGTAAGGCTCCATTCAGACGTCCATATGTTTTTTACGGATCCACGGATACATGGATCGGATCCGCAAAACACATACGGACGTCTGAATGGAGCCTTACATGGGGGTGATCACCCCATATAGACTCCCTGATCACCCTCCTGTCATTGATCACCCCCCTGTCATTGATCACCCCCTGTAAGGCTCCATTCAGACGTCCGTATGTTTGTTTTTTACAGATCCACGGATACATGGATCGGATCCGCAAAACACATACGGACATCTGAATGGAGCCTTACATGGGGGTGATCAATGACAGGGGGGTGATCACCCCATATAGACTCCCTGATCACCCCCCTGTCATTGATAACACCCCTGTAAGGCTCCATTCAGACGTCCGTATGTTTTTTATGGATCCACGGATACATGGATCGGATCCGCAAAACACATACGGACGTCTGAATGGAGCTTTACAGGGGGGTGATCAATGACAGGGGGGTGATCACCCCATATAGACTCCCTGATCACCCCCCTGTCATTGATCACCCCCCTGTAAGGCTCCATTCAGACGTCCGTATGTTTTTTACAGATCCACGTATACATGGATCGGATCCGCAAAACACATACGGAAGTCTGAATGGAGCCTTACAGGGGGGTGATCAATGACAGGGGGGTTATAACCCCATATACACTCCCTGATCACCTCCCTGTCATTGATCATTCCCCTGTCATTGATCACCCCCCTGTAAGGCTCCATTCAGACATCCGTATGTGTTTTGCGGATCAGTGGATCCGCAAAACATTGACACCGCGGATCCGAAAAACACATGCGGACGTCTGAATGGAGCCTTACAGGGGGTGATCAATGACAGGGGGGTGATAACCCCATATACACTCCCTGATCACCCCCCTGTCATTGATCACCCCCCTGTAAGGCTCCATTCAGAAAAATTTTTGGCACAAGATAGCGGAAATTTTTTTATTTATTTTTTTTCTTACAAAGTCTCATATTCCACTAACTTGTGACAAAAAATAAAATCTCACATGAACTCACCATACCCCTCACGGAATCCAAATGCATAACATTTTTTAGACATTTATATTCCAGACTTCTTCTCACGCTTTAGGGCCGCTAAAATGCCAGGGCAGTATAAATACCCCACATGTGACCCCATTTCGGAAAGAAGACACCCTAAGGTATTCCGTGAGGGGCATATTGAGTCCATGAAAGATTGAAATTTTTGTCCCAAGTTAGCGGAAAGGGAGAATTTGTGAGAAAAATAAATAAAAATCAATTTCCGCTAACTTGTAGCAAAAAAAAAAAATATTCTATGAACTCGCCATGCCCCTCATTATATACCTTGGGGTGTCTTCTTTCCAAAATGGGGTCACATGTGGGGTATTTATACTGCCCTGGCATTTTAGGGGCCCTAAAGCGTGAGAAGAAGTCTGGGATCCAAATGTCTAAAAATGCCCTCCTAAAAGGAATTTGGGCACAGCCCTCAGTGGGTACTGCGTCTGCGCGAGACTTCGCTCGGCCGTCAGGGAGGGGGAGGAGAGGGATGAGACGCTGTGGGCGGTTAGGGATTCTGGAGGAAGGCGTTTTGGGCACTGTAAGAGGGGCATTACTGGGCACACAAAGGGGAACATAACGCCCCTCTGGGCACCTTCAGGGTTAATTTGCATAATTATAAAAGTCGTTTTTCTGCAAAACTACTGGACGGATTACAATATAGAACAGCACAGCCGATTCAAGGTAAGCTGTGGAGCATGACTGGTTTAAAATCCGAATTTGGGTTATGAGAGGTGACAGAATCCCTTTAAATAAAAGTAAAAGCCCTTGGTAAGCCCATTTATAACAGTTGATAAGCTTTTGATATAAAATTAAGATTCATGCATAAAAAGACCTATAATAAACATAGAAAATTTTTATAAAATATAATTTAACTATTTGAGCTACATCAACTAATTAATATTAATATGCTAATCGTTACCACATGGTCTAGTTTACAACATGAACAACCTATATAAACAGGGCCCAGGCTGTGCATTGATAGCACAGAGATACTTATGCAAGGAGAGGCATAGGACACCAAGACATAAAAACACTTAAAAAGTAGAGTTGAGCGAACACCTGGATGTTCGGGTTCGAGAAGTTCGGCCGAACTTCCCGGAAATGTTTGGGTTCGGGATCCGAACCCGAACCGAACTTCGTCCCGAACCCGAACCCCCCAAGTCAATGGGGACCCGAACTTTTGGGGACTAAAAAGGCTGTAAAACAGCCCAGGAAAGAGCTAGAGGGCTGCAAAAGGCAGCAACATGTAGGTAAATCCCCTGCAAACAAATGTGGATAGGGAAATGAATTAAAATAAAAATTAAAAAAATAAAAATGAACCAATATCAATTGGACAGAGGTCCCATAGCAGAGAATCTGGCTTCACGTCAGCAGAGAATCAGTCTCTTCATGCCATAGCAAAGAATCTGGCTTCATGTCAGCCCAGAATCAGTCTCTTCATGCCATAGCAGAGAATCTGGCTTCATGTCAGCACAGAATCAGTCTTCATGTCATAGCAGAGAATCAGGCTTCACTTCACCCACCACTGGAACAGGCCACTGTCACACATTTAGGCCCCGGCACCCAGACAGAGGAGAGCGGTCCCGTAACAGAGAATCTGGCCTTATGTCAGCACAGAATCTGTCTTCATGTCATAGCAGAGAATCAGGCTTCACGTCACCCACCACTGGAACAGGCCACTGTCAAACATTTAGGCCCCGGCACCCAGACAGAGGAGAGCGGTCCCGTAACAGAGAATCTGGCCTTATGTCAGCGCAGAATCTGTCTTCATGTCATTGCAGAGAATCAGGCTTCACGTCACCCACCACTGGAACAGGCCACTGTCACACATTTAGGCCCAGGCACCCAGGCAGAGGAGAGAGGTTGCGTAACAGAGAATCTGGCCTTATGTCAGCACAGAATCTGTTTTCATGTCATAGCAGAGAATCAGGCTTCACGTCACCCACCACTGGAACAGGCCACTGTCACACATTTAGGCCCCGGCACGCAGACAGAGGAGAGCGGTCCCGTAACAGAGAATCTGGCCTTATGTCAGCGCAGAATCTGTCTTCATGTCATAGCAGAGAATCAGGCTTCACGTCACCCACCACTGGAACAGGCCACTGTCACATATTTAGGCCCAGGCAGAGGTCGCGTAACAGGGAATCTGGCCTTATGTCAGCACAGAATCTGTCTTCATGTCATAGCAGAGAATCAGGCTTCACGTCACCCACCACTGGAACAGGCCACTGTCACACATTTAGGCCCCGGCACCCAGACAGAGGAGAGCGGTCCCGTAACAGAGAATCTGGCCTTATGTCAGCGCAGAATCTGTCTTCATGTCATAGCAGAGAATCAGGCTTCACGTCACCCACCACTGGAACAGGCCACTGTCACAAATTTAGGCCCAGGCACCCAGGCAGAGGAGAGAGGTCGCGTAACAGAGAATCTGGCCTTATGTCAGCACAGAATCTGTCTTCATGTCATAGCAGAGAATCAGGCTTCACGTCACCCACCACTGGAACAGGCCACTGTCACATATTTAGGCCCAGGCACCCAGGCAGAGGAGAGAGGTCGCGTAACAGAGAATCTGGCTTCATGTCAGCACAGAATAAGTCTTCATGTCATAGCAGAGAATCAGGCTTCAAGTCACCCACCACTGGAACAGGCCACTGTCACACATTTAGGCCCCGGCACCCAGACAGAGGAGAGGTTCATTCAACTTTGGGTTGCCCCGCAATATAATGGTAAAATGAAATTAAAAATAATATTGAATGAGGAAGTGCGCCGGGAGTAGAATAATATATTGTTAAGGGGAGGTAGTTAATATCTAATCTGCACAAGGGATGGACAGGTCCTGTGGGATCCATGCCTGGTTAATTTTTATGAACGTCAGCTTGTCCACATTGGCTGTAGACAGGCGGCTGCGTTTGTCTGTAATGACGCCCCCTGCCGTGCTGAATACACGTTCAGACAAAACGCTGGCCGCCGGGCAGGCCAGCACCTCCAAGGCATAAAAGGCTAGCTCTGGCCACGTGGACAATTTGGAGACCCAGAAGTTGAATGGGGCCGAACCATCAGTCAGTACGTGGAGGGGTGTGCAGAGGTACTGTTCCACCATGTTAGTGAAATGTTGCCTCCTGCTAACACGTTCCGTATCAGGTGGTGGTGCAGTTAGCTGTGGCGTGGTGACAAAACTTTTCCACATCTCTGCCATGGTAACCCTGCCCTCAGAGGAGCTGGCCGTGACACAGCTGCGTTGGCGACCTCTTGCTCCTCCTCTGCCTTCGCCTTGGGCTTCCACTGGTTCCCCTGTGACATTGGGGAATGCTCTCAGTAGCGCGTCTACCAACGTGCGCTTGTACTCGCGCATCTTCCTATCACGCTCCAGTGTAGGAAGTAAGGTGGGCACATTGTCTTTGTACCGGGGATCCAGCAGGGTGGCAACCCAGTAGTCCGCACACGTTAAAATGTGGGCAACTCTGCTGTCGTTGCGCAGACACTGCAGCATGTAGTCGCTCATGTGTGCCAGGCTGCCCAGAGGTAAGGACAAGCTGTCCTCTGTGGGAGGCGTATCGTCATTGTCCTGTGTTTCCCCCCAGCCACGCACCAGTGATGGGCCTGAGCTGCTTTGGGTGCCACCCCGCTGTGAACATGCTTCATCCTCATCCTCCTCCACCTCCTCCTCATCCTCGTCCTCCTCGTCCTCCAGTAGTGGGCCCTGTCTGGCCACATTTGTACCTGGCCTCTGCTGTTGCAAAAAACCTCCCTCTGAGTCACTTTGAAGAGACTGGCCTGAAAGTGCTAAAAATGACCCCTCTTCCTCCTCTTCCTCCTGGGCCACCTCCTCTTCCATCATCGCCCTAAGTGTTTTCTCAAGGAGACATAGAAGTGGTATTGTAACGCTGATAACGGCGTCATCGCCACTGGCCATGTTGGTGGAGTACTCAAAACAGCGCAACAGGGCACACAGGTCTCGCATGGAGGCCCAGTCATTGGTGGTGAAGTGGGGCTGATCCGCAGTGCGACTGACCCGTGCGTGCTGCAGCTGAAACTCCACTATGGCCTGCTGCTGCTCGCACAGTCTGTCCAGCATATGCAAGGTGGAGTTCCACCTGGTGGGCACGTCGCATATGAGGCGGTGAGCGGGAAGGCCGAAGTTACGCTGTAGCGCAGACAGGCGAGCAGCGACAGGGTGTGAACGCCGGAAGCGCGAACAGACGGCCCGCACTTTATGCAGCAGCTCTGACATGTCGGGGTAGTTGCGAATGAACTTCTGCACCACCAAATTCAGCACATGTGCCAGGCAAGGGATGTGCGTCAAACCGGCTAGTCCCAGAGCTGCAACGAGATTTCGCCCATTATCGCACACCACCAGGCCGGGCTTGAGGCTCACCGGCAGCAACCACTCGTCGGTCTGTTGTTCTATACCCCGCCACAACTCCTGTGTGGTGTGGGGCCTGTCCCCCAAACATATGAGTTTCAGAACGGCCTGCTGACGTTTACCCCGGGCTGTGCTGAAGTTGGTGGTGAAGGCGTGTGGCTGACTGGATGAGCAGGTGGAAGAAGAGGAGGAGGAAGCTGAGTAGGAGGAGGAGGAGACAGGAGGCAAAGAATGTTGCCCTGCGATCCTTGGCGGCGGAAGGACGTGCGCCAAACAGCTCTCCGCCTGGGGCCCAGCCGCCACTACATTTACCCAGTGTGCAGTTAGGGAGATATAGCGTCCCTGGCCGTGCTTACTGGTCCACGTATCTGTGGTTAGGTGGACCTTGCCACAGATGGCGTTGCGCAGTGCACACTTGATTTTATCGGACACTTGGTTGTGCAGGGAAGGCACGGCTCTCTTGGAGAAGTAGTGCCGGCTGGGAACAACATACTGTGGGACAGCAAGCGACATGAGCTGTTTGAAGCTGTCTGTGTCCACCAGCCTAAATGACAGCATTTCATAGGCCAGTAGTTTAGAAATGCTGGCATTCAGGGCCAGGGATCGAGGGTGGCTAGGTGGGAATTTACGCTTTCTCTCAAATGTTTGTGAGATGGAGAGCTGAACGCTGCCGTGTGACATGGTTGAGATGCTTGGTGACGCAGGTGGTGGTGTTGGTGGTACATCCCATGTTTGCTGGGCGGCAGGTGCCAACGTTCCTCCAGAGGCGGAGGAAGAGGCCGAGGCGGCGGCAGCAGCAGCAGAAGAGGCTGAGGCGGCGGCAGCAGCAGAAGAGGCTGAGGCGGCAGCAGCAGAAGAGGTAGCAGGGGGAGCCTGAGTGACTTCCTTGTTTTTAAGGTGTTTACTCCACTGCGGTTCATGCTTTGCATGCAGGTGCCTGGTCATGCAGGTTGTGCTAAGGTTCAGAACGTTAATGCCTCGCTTCAGGCTCTTATGGTACAGCGTGCAAACCACTCGGGTCTTGTCGTCAGCACATTGTTTGAAGTAGTGCCATGCCAGGGAACTCCTTGAAGCTGCCTTTGGGGTGCTCGGTCCCAGATGGCGGCGGTCAGTAGCAGGCAGAGTCTCTTGGCAGCGGGTGTTCTGATTTTGCCCACTGCTCCCTCTTTTGCTACGCTGTTGGCTCGGTCTCACCACTGCCTCTTCCTCCGAACTGTGAAAGTCAGTGGCACGACCTTCATTCCATGTGGGGTCTAGGACCTCATCGTCCCCTGCATAGTCTTCCACACAGT
>NC_053395.1:119975776-120052224 GCF_905171765.1 Bufo bufo | reverse complement strand
GCCCGCACTTTATGCAGCAGCCCTGACATGTCGGGGTAGTTGCGAATGAACTTCTGCACCACCAAATTCAGCACATGCGCCAGGCAAGGGATGTGCGTCAAACCGGCTAGTCCCAGAGCTGCAACGAGATTTCGCCCATTATCGCACACCACCAGGCCGGGCTTGAGGCTCACCGGCAGCAACCACTCGTCGGTCTGTTGTTCTATACCCCGCCACAACTCCTGTGCGGTGTGGGGCCTGTCCCCCAAACATATGAGTTTCAGAATGGCCTGCTGACGTTTACCCCGTGCTGTGCTGAAGTTGGTGGTGAAGGTGTGTGGCTGACTGGATGAGCAGGTGGAAGAAGAGGAGGAGGAAGCTGAGTAGGAGGAGGAGGAGACAGGAGGCAAAGAATGTTGCCCTGCGATCCTTGGCGGCGGAAGGACGTGCGCCAAATAGCTCTCCGCCTGGGGCCCAGCCGCCACTACATTTACCCAGTGTGCAGTTAGGGAGATATAGCGTCCCTGGCCGTGCTTACTGGTCCACGTATCTGTGGTTAGGTGGACCTTGCCACAGATGACGTTGCGCAGTGCACACTTGATTTTATCGGATACTTGGTTGTGCAGGATAGGCACGGCTCTCTTGGAGAAGTAGTGCCGGCTGGGAACAACATACTGTGGGACAGCAAGTGACATGAGCTGTTTGAAGCTGTGTGTGTCCACCAGCCTAAATGACAGCATTTCATAGGCCAGTAGTTTAGAAATGCTGGCATTCAGGGCCAGGGATCGAGGGTGGCTAGGTGGGAATTTACGCTTTCTCTCAAATGTTTGTGAGATGGAGAGCCGAACGCTGCCGTGTGACATGGTTGAGATGCTTGGTGACGCAGGTGGTGGTGTTGGTGGTACATCCCATGTTTGCTGGGCGGCAGGTGCCAACGTTCCTCCAGAGGCGGAGGAAGAGGCTGAGGCGGCGGCAGCAGCAGAAGAGGCCGAGGCAGCACCAGCAGAAGAGGTAGCAGGGGGAGCCTGAGTGACTTCCTTGTTTTTAAGGTGTTTACTCCACTGCAGTTCATGCTTTGCATGCAGGTGCCTGGTCATGCAGGTTGTGCTAAGGTTCAGAACGTTAATGCCTCGCTTCAGGCTCTGATGGCACAGCGTGCAAACCACTCGGGTCTTGTCGTCAGCACATTGTTTGAAGAAGTGCCATGCCAGGGAACTCCTTGAAGCTGCCTTTGGGGTGCTCGGTCCCATATAGCGGCGGTCAGTAGCAGGCGGAGTCTCTTGGCGGCGGGTGTTCTGATTTTGCCCACTGCTCCCTCTTTTGCTACGCTGTTGGCTCGGTATCACCACTGCCTCTTCCTCCGAACTGTGAAAGTCAGTGGCACGACCTTCATTCCATGTGGGGTCTAGGACCTCATCGTCCCCTGCATCGTCTTCCACCCAGTCTTGATCCCTGACCTCCTGTTCAGTCTGCACACTGCAGAAAGACGCATCAGTTGGCACCTGTGTTTCGTCATCATCAGAGACGTGCTGAGGTGGTATTCCCATGTCCTCATCATCAGGAAACATAAGTGGTTGTGCGTTAGTGCATTCTATCTCTTCCACCCCTGGTGAAGAGCTAGGTGGATGCCCTTGGGAAACCCTGGCAGCAGAGTCTTCAAACAGCATAAAAGACTGCTGCATAACTTGAGGCTCAGACAGTTTCCCTGATATGCATGGGGGTGATGTGACAGACTGATGGGCTTGGTTTTCATGCGCCATCTGTGCGCTTTCTGCAGAAGACTGGGTGGGAGATAATGTGAACGTTCTGGATGCACTGTCGGCCACCCAATTGACTAATGCCTGTACCTGCTCAGGCCTTACCATCCTTAGAACGGCATTGGGCCCCACCAAATATCCCTGTAAATTCTGGCGGCTACTGGGACCTGAGGTAGTTGGTACACTAGGACGTGTGGCTGTGGCAGAACGGCCACGTCCTCTCCCAGCACCAGAGGGTCCACTAACACCACCACGACCATGTCCATGTCCATGTCCACGTCCGCGTCCCTTATTAGATGTTTTCCTCATTGTTCCCGTTCACCACAATTTTGAGAATGGCAAATTTGGGAATAGTTTTTCAACCCAGAAAAAAAAGTGTGCTTTTACGGTCACTACAAATAACTTGAGCAGCTAAAACAGTACAGATTTGCTTGAATAGAAATGTGAGACCTGTTTTTTTTTTGCACTGTGTGACAGGTTAAGGTTTAATCTCAGAATCAGACTTCTATCTGCACGGTAGCGTGTGTCTTAGGTTTTTCTGAATGACACTATCAATACCTTCAATGTAAGATATCCTTTTTGGGATAGATTTCAAGTAGGCCTCAAATACCATAAACTAGTTATTTTGAGAATGGCAAATTTGGGAATGGTTTGTCAACCCAGAAAAAAAAGTGTGCTTTTACGGTCACTACAAATAACTTGACCAGCTAAAACAGTACAGATTTGGTTAAATAGAGATGTGAGGCCTTTTTTTTTTTGCGCTGTGTGACAGGTATAGGTTTAATCACAGAATCAGATTTCTATCAGCACGCTAGCGTGTGTCTTAGGTTTTTCTGAATGACACTATCACTAGCTTCAATGTAAGATATTCTTTTTGGGATAGATTTCAAGTAGGCCTCAAATACCATAAACTAGTTATTTTGAGAATGGCAAATTTGGGAATGGTTTGTCAACCCAGAAAAAAAAGTGTGCTTTTAGGGTCACTACAAATAACTTGACCAGCTAAAACAGTACAGATTTGGTTGAATAGAAATGTCAGGTCTATTTTTTAGGCGCTGGGTGACAGGCTCAACTTGCCCCTGATGTAATATATGGCCAAAAAATAACCACACTGTTGATGGTTAAATGCACTTCGGTGACACAGGCTCAGCCTGCAGCTGATGTAGTATATGGCCAAAAAATAACCAGACTGTTGATGGTTAAATGCACTTCGGTGACACAGGCTCAGCCTGTAGCTGATGTAGGATATAGCACAAAATAACCACACTATCGATGGTTAAATACACTTGGTGATAGCTTGTGCTGGCGCACCACAAGTCACAAAATGGCCGCCGATCACCCCAGAAAAAAAGTGATCTAAAAACGCTCTGGGCAGCCTCAAAAAAGTGAGCAAGTCAATAATAGCACTTCAATGATCCACAGCTGCAGATCGATCACAGAATGAAGTCTTTTGGAGGAGTTAATCTGCCTAATCTCGCCCTAACGTCGCAGCTGCAACCTCTCCCTATACTGATCATTGCAGAGTGACGTGCGGCGCTACGTGACTCCAGCTTAAATAGAGGCTGGGTCACATGCTGCACTGGCCAATCACAGCCATGCCAATAGTAGGCATGTCTGTGATGGCCTCTTGGGGCAAGTAGTATGACGCTTGTTGATTGGCTGCTTTGCAGCCTTTCAAAAAGCGCCAAGAAAGCGCCGAACACCGAACCCAGACTTTTACGAAAATGTTCGGGTTCGGGTCCATGTCACGGACACCCCAAAATTCGGTACGAACCCGAACTATACAGTTCGGGTTCGCTCATCCCTACTAATAATCCCTACACTGCGATCTTTGCATACATAAGCTAATTAATGATTTTCGTTCAGTAGAATTTGCTAAAAATCGATTTTTATAATATGTAAATTACCTTGCTACCAGCAAGAAGGGCGGCTACTTGCTGGTAGCAGCCGCATCCTCCGATCCTAATGACGCCCCCTCTGCTTGTTGATTGACAGGGCCAGGGAACGGAATCGTTCTCTGCTGGCCCTGCCTGTTTTCATTCAATATCTGGCGCCTGCGCCGCGGCCGTACCTATCTTCAATCTGCGCAGGCGCACTGAGAGGCGGCCACTCACTCGGCCGCTCCATCCTCAATGCGCCTGCGCCGGGTGTAGATGTGACTAGGGATGAGCGAACCCGAACTGTATAGTTCGGGTTCGTACCGAATTTTGGGGTGTCCGTGACACGGACCCGAACCCGAACATTTTCGTAAAAGTCCGGGTTCGGTGCTTTCTTGGCGCTTTTTGAAAGGCTGCAAAGCAGCCAATCAACAAGCGTCATACTACTTGGCCCAAGAGGCCATCACAGCCATGCCTACTATTGGCATGGCTGTGATTGGCCAGTGCACCATGTGACCCAGCCTCTATTTAAGCTGGAGTCACGTAGCGCCGCACGTCACTCTGCTATGATCAGTATAGGGAGAGGTTGCAGCTGCGACGTTAGGGCGAGATTAGGCAGATTAACTCCTCCAAAAGACTTCATTCTGTGATCGATCTGCAGCTGTGGATCATTGAAGTGCTATTATTGACTTGCTCACTTTTTTGAGGCTGCCCAGAGCGTTTTTAGATCACTTTTTTTCTGGGGTGATCGGCGGCCATTTTGTGACTTGTGGTGCGCCAGCACGAGCTATCACCAAGTGTATTTAACCATCGATAGTGTGGTTATTTTGTGCTATATCCTACATCAGCTGCAGGCTGAGCCTGTGTCACCGAAGTGCATTTAATTATCAACAGTCTGGTTATTTTTTGGCCATATACTACATCAGCTGCAGGCTGAGCCTGTTTCACCCAAGTACATTTAATCATCAACGGTGTGGTTATTTTTTGGCCATATATTACATCAGGGGCAAGTTGAGCCTGTCACCCAGCGCCTAAAAAATAGACCTGACATTTCTATTCAACCAAATCTGCACAGTTTTAGCTGGTCAAGTTATTTGTAGTGACCGTCAAAGCAGACTTTTTGTTCTGGGTTGAAAAAGCATTCCCAAATTTGCCATTCTGAAAATAACTAGTTTGTGGTATTTCAGGCCTACTTGAAATCTATCCCAAAAAGAAAATCTTACATTGAAGTTATTGATAGTATCATTCAGAAAAACCTAAGACACACGCTAGCGTGCTGATAGAAGTGTCATTCTGTGATTAAACCTATAACTGTCACACAGCTCAAAAAAAAACAGGTCTCACATCTCTATTCAACCAAATCTGCACAGTTTTAGCTGGTCAAGTTATTTGTAGTGACCGTCAAAGCAGACTTTTTGTTCTGGGTTGAAAAAGCATTCCCAAATTTGCCATTCTCAAAATTGTGGTGAACGGGAACAATGAGGAAAACATCTAATAAGGGACGCGGACGCGGACGTGGACATGGTCGTGGTGGTGTTAGTGGACCCTCTGGTGCTGGGAGAGGACGTGGCCGTTCTGCCACAGCCACACGTCCTAGTGAACCAACTACCTCAGGTCCCAGTAGCCAGCAGAATTTACAGCGATATTTGGTGGGGCCCAATGCCGTTCTAAGGATGGTAAGGCCTGAGCAGGTACAGGCATTAGTCAATTGGGTGGCCGACAGTGGATCCAGCACGTTCACATTATCTCCCACCCAGTCTTCTGCAGAAAGCGCACAGATGGCGCATGAAAACCAAGCCCATCGGTCTGTCACATCACCCCCATGCATATCAGGGAAACTGTCTGAGCCTCAAGTTATGCAGCAGTCTCTTATGCTGTTTGAAGACTCTGCTGCCAGGGTTTCCCAAGGGCATCCACCTAGCCCTTCCCCAGGGGTGGACGAGATAGAATGCACTAACGCACAACCACTTATTTTTCCTGATGATGAGGACATGGGAAAACCACCTCAGCACGTCTCTGATGATGACGAAACACAGGTGCCAACTGCTGCGTCTTTCTGCAGTGTGCAGACTGAACAGGAGGTCAGGGATCAAGACTGGGTGGAAGATGATGCAGGGGACGATGAGGTCCTAGACCCCACATGGAATGAAGGTCGTGCCACTGACTTTCACAGTTCGGAGGAAGAGGCAGTGGTGAGACCGAGCCAACAGCGTAGCAAAAGAGGGAGCAGTGGCAAAAATCAGAACACCCGCCGCCAAGAGACTCCGCCTGCTACTGACCGCCGCCATCTGGGACCGAGCACCCCAAAGGCAGCTTCAAGGAGTTCCCTGGCATGGCACTTCTTCAAACAATGTGCTGACGACAAGACCCGAGTGGTTTGCACGCTGTGCCATCAGAGCCTGAAGCGAGGCATTAACGTTCTGAACCTTAGCACAACCTGCATGACCAGGCACCTGCATGCAAAGCATGAACTGCAGTGGAGTAAACACCTTAAAAACAAGGAAGTCACTCAGGCTCCCCCTGCTACATCTTCTGCTGCTGCCGCCTCGGCCTCTTCTGCTGCTGCTGCCGCCGCCTCGGCCTCTTCCTCCGCCTCTGGAGGAACGTTGGCACCTGCCGCCCAGCAAACATGGGATGTACCACCAACACCACCACCTGCGTCACCAAGCATCTCAACCATGTCACACGGCAGCGTTCAGCTCTCCATCTCACAAACATTTGAGAGAAAGCGTAAATTCTCACCTAGCCACCCTCGATCCCTGGCCCTGAATGCCAGCATTTCTAAACTACTGGCCTATGAAATGCTGTCATTTAGGCTGGTGGACACACACAGCTTCAAACAGCTCATGTCACTTGCTGTCCCACAGTATGTTGTTCCCAGCCGCCACTACTTCTCTAAGAGAGCCGTGCCTTCCCTGCACAAACAAGTGTCCGATAAAATCAAGTGTGCACTGCGCAACGCCATCTGTGGCAAGGTCCACCTAACCACAGATACGTGGACCAGTAAGCACGGCCAGGGACGCTATATCTCCCTAACTGCACACTGGGTAAATGTAGTGGCGGCTGGGCCCCAGGCGGAGAGCTGTTTGGCGCACGTCCTTCCGCCGCCAAGGATCGCAGGGCAACATTCTTTGCCTCCTGTCTCCTCCTCCTCCTACTCAGCTTCCTCCTCCTCTTCTTCCACCTGCTCATCCAGTCAGCCACACACCTTCACCACCAACTTCAGCACAGCACGGGGTAAACGTCAGCAGGCCATTCTGAAACTCATATGTTTGGGGGACAGGCCCCACACCGCACAGGAGTTGTGGCGGGGTATAGAACAACAGACCGACGAGTGGTTGCTGCCGGTGAGCCTCAAGCCCGGCCTGGTGGTGTGCGATAATGGGCGAAATCTCGTTGCAGCTCTGGGACTAGCCGGTTTGACACACATCTCTTGCCTGGCGCATGTGCTGAATTTGGTGGTGCAGAAGTTCATTCGCAACTACCCCGACATGTCAGAGCTGCTGCATAAAGTGCGGGCCGTCTGTTCGCGCTTCCGGCGTTCACACCCTGCCGCTGCTCGCCTGTCTGCGCTACAGCGTAACTTCGGCCTTCCCGCTCACCGCCTCATATACGACGTGCCCACCAGGTGGATCTCCACCTTGCATATGCTGGACAGACTGTGCGAGCAGCAGCAGGCCATAGTGGAGTTTCAGCTGCAGCACGCACGGGTCAGTCGCACTGCGGATCAGACCCACTTCACCACCAATGACTGGGCCTCCATGCGAGACCTGTGTGCTCTGTTGCGCTGTTTCGAGTACTCCACCAACATGGCCAGTGGCGATGACGCCGTTATCAGCGTTACAATACCACTTCTATGTCTCCTTGAGAAAACACTTAGGGCGATGATGGAAGAGGAGGTGGCCCAGGAGGAAGAGGAGGAAGAGGGGTCATTTTTAGCACTTTCAGGCCAGTCTCTTCGAAGTGACTCAGAGGGAGGTTTTTTGCAACACCAGAGGCCAGGTACAAATGTGGCCAGACAGGGCCCACTACTGGAGGACGAGGAGGACGAGGATGAGGAGGAGGTGGAGGAGGATGAGGATGAAGCATGTTCACAGCGGGGTGGCACCCAAAGCAGCTCGGGCCCATCACTGGTGCGTGGCTGGGGGGAAACACAGGACGATGACGATACGCCTCCCACAGAGGACAGCTTGTCCTTACCTCTGGGCAGCCTGGCACACATGAGCGACTACATGCTGCAGTGCCTGCGCAACGACAGCAGAGTTGCCCACATTTTAACGTGTGCAGACTACTGGGTTGCCACCCTGCTGGATCCCCGGTACAAAGACAATGTGCCCACCTTACTTCCTACACTGGAGCGTGATAGGAAGATGCGCGAGTACAAGCGCACGTTGGTAGACGCGCTACTGAGAGCATTCCCAAATGTCACAGCGGAGCCAGTGGAAGCCCAAGGCGAAGGCAGAGGAGGAGCAAGAGGTCGCCAACGCAGCTGTGTCACGGCCAGCTCCTCTGAGGGCAGGGTTAGCATGGCAGAGATGTGGAAAAGTTTTGTCACCACGCCACAGCTAACTGCACCACCTCCTGATATGGAACGTGTTAGCAGGAGGCAACATTTCACTAACATGGTGGAACAGTACCTGTGCACACCCCTCCACGTACTGACTGATGGTTCGGCCCCATTCAACTTCTGGGTCTCCAAATTGTCCACGTGGCCAGAGCTAGCCTTTTATGCCTTGGAGGTGCTGGCCTGCCGGCGGCCAGCGTTTTGTCTGAACGTGTATTCAGCACGGCAGGGGGCGTCATTACAGACAAACGCAGCCGCCTGTCTACAGCCAATGTGGACAAGCTGACGTTCATAAAAATGAACCAGGCATCCAACCCTTGTGCAGATTAGATATTAACTACCTCCCCTTAACAATATATTATTCTACTCCAGGGCACTTCCTCATTCAATACTATTTTTAATTTCATTTTACCATTATATTGTGGGGCAACCCAAAGTTGAATGAACCTCTCCTCTGTCTGGGTGCCGGGGCCTAAATGTGTGACAGTGCCCTGTTCCAGTGGTGGGTGACGTGATGCCTGATTCTCTGCTATGACATGAATACAGATTCTGTGCTGACATAAGGCCAGATTCTCTGTTACGGGACCTCTCTCCTCTGCCTGGGTGCCTGGGCCTAAATGTGTGACAGTGGCCTGTTCCAGTGGTGGGTGACGTGATGCATGATTCTCTGCTATGACATGAAGACAGATTCTGTGCTGACATAAGGCCAGATTCTCTGTTACAGGACCTCTCTCCTCTGTCTGGGTGCCGGGGCCTAAATGTGTGACAGTGGCCTGTTCCAGTGGTGGGTGACGTGAAGCTTGATTCTCTGCTATGACATGAAGACAGATTCTGCGCTGACATAAGGCCAGATTCTCTGTTACGGGACCGCTCTCCTCTGTCTGGGTGCCGGGGCCTAAATGTGTGACAGTGGCCTGTTCCAGTGGTGGGTGACGTGAAGCCTGATTCTCTGCTATGACATGAATACAGATTCTGCGCTGACATAAGGCCAGATTCTCTGTTACGGGACCGCTCTCCTCTGTCTGGGTGCCGGGGCCTAAATGTGTGACAGTGGCCTGTTCCAGTGGTGGGTGACGTGAAGCCTGATTCTCTGCTATGACATTAAGACTGATTCTGCGCTGACATGAAGCCAGATTCTCTGCTATGGCATGAAGAGACTGATTCTCTGCTGACGTGAAGCCAGATTCTCTGCTATGGGACCTCTGTTCAATTGATATTGGTTCATTTTTATTTTTTTTATTTTAATTTTAATTCATTTCCCTATCCACATTTGTTTGCAGGGGATTTACCTACATGTTGCTGCCTTTTGCAGCCCTCTAGCTCTTTCCTGGGCTGTTTTACAACCTTTTTAGTGCCCAAAAGTTTGGGTCCCCATTGACTTCAATGGGGTTCGGGACGAAGTTCGGGTCGGGTTCGGATCCCGAACCCGAACATTTCCGGGAAGTTCGGCCGAACTTCTCGAACCCGAACATCCAGGTGTTCGCTCAACTCTAGATGTGACGTCATCGGCGCAGGCGCATTGAGGATGGAGCAGGCGAGTGAGTGGCCGCCTCTCAGTGCGCCTGCGCAGATTGAAGATAGGTACGGCTGCGGCGCAGGCGCCAGATATTGAATGAAAACAGGCAGGGCCAGCAGAGAATGATTCCGTTCGCTGGCCCTGTTAATCAACAAGCGGAGGGGGCGTCATTACGATCGGAGGATGCGGCTGCTACCAGCAAGTAGCCGCCCTACTTGCTGGTAGCAAGGTAATTTACATATTATAAAAATCGATTTTTAGCAAATTCTACTGAACGAAAATCATTAATTAGCTTATGTATGCTGAGATCGCAGTGTAGGGATTATTAGTAAAGAAAAAAAAAAACAGTTTAATGGGGTGACAGAAGCCCTTTAATGTTTGCCCCTGGGAGAGGGACACCCAGGTGGCCTTAATGGTCAGCCTGGAGGGGTTACACCCAGGTGGACTTATTGCTCGCCCAGGAGGGGGGTACCCCCAGGTGGTCTTAATGCTCGCCCAGGAGGGGGGTACCCGAGGTGAGCTTAACGCTCACCCCTGGGAGAAGGCACCTAAGTGGGCTTGACTTTCGCACCTTGGAGAAGGCGCCAAGGTGAGCTTCATGCTGGCTAGATAGATAAATTAATGCATACATGAAATATAGATGCGGCGCTTGTTTTTACATGAGACAAAGAGAAAATTTGGGGAGATGAGGTGATGGAGGACGTAGAGAAGTGTCAGCGGGTGTCCACTGACTCCTGTGACCAAGAAGAGCTCCAGGGAGGCGGCATACAGATGGAAGCACCCACCGCTCCTTCCCCTGGAGGCAGCAAAGTGTCAGCAGGTGTCCCCTGACTCCTGTGCTCGAGAGGAGTTCCAGGGAGGCGGCATACAGATGAAGTCACCCACTGCTTCTTCCCCTGGAGGCAGAGAAGTGTGAGCGGCTGTCCCTGGACTCTTATGCCCAAGATGTGCTCCAGGGAAGCGACAGGGAGATGTAGGCACCAACCGCTCCTCCCCCTGGTTGGAGAGAAGTGTCAGCAGCTGTGCCCTGACTGTAATGCTAAACTATAGCTCCAGAGATGCGGCAGAGAGATGTAGGCACCAGTGGCGGATCCAGAGCCTGGTTTTGGGAGGGGCACTTCCAGATTATTTTCTGTCCGCCGCCACAAGACTACACAGTGTAGAGGTATACTGTATATTGTGTGGCACAGTGTATGCTATATGTGTATAACATAAACATATTTCATATGAAAACTTACAATTACTTGGCTTGGCCCTTGGGGATCTCTGACACCACTTCAACACTATGGCTAGGGGGCTCGGTGGAGCTGATGTTGTGTTTTTATCCGAATGAGAGAGATTTTATAATAAGGAATTGGAGAAGGGGCAAAAGGATAGCAGAGCAGGGAGAGGCTGGTGCTGCTACTAGGGGGCTCATACCATAGGGGAGTAATAAAGGCCACCATAATGCCCACCCCAGTAGCAATAATTCTCCTTATAATAGACAGTGCAAAAAATACCCCCTTGTAATGCCCTCAGTTGAGCTAATGTCCCCATAGTGCCCGCATAATGTGCCAGTATAAAATACCCCTATATAGTGTCCCCAGTAAATGCCTCCATAGTGCTCCTCTCCCCTTTCCTCCTAGTGCCCCCATAATGTACCAGTATAAAATGCCCCATATATAGTGCCCCAGTAGATGCCTTCAGTGTCCCTCATAATTTGCAAGTATAAAATACCCCTTCTTAGTGCCCCCTGTAGATGACCTGATAGTACTTCTCCCCCCTTCCCCATAGTACCCACCATAATGTGTCCCAGTATAGAATGCTACTGTACAGAGCCCCCCATATAAAATACCCCTTCTTTGTGGCCTCAGTAGATGCCCCTATAGTGCCCACCAATATTGTGCCAGTAAAAAGTGCCCCAATCATGTGCCAGTAAAATGTGCCCCCATAGATGCTCCCCAATCATGTGCCAGTAACAAGAGCACCCCACCATTATATGCCAGTAATAAGAGCCCCCATCACGTGACAGTAACAAGAGCCACCCCCCTAATGTGCCAGTAACAAGAGCCCCCCCCTAATGTGCCAGTAACAAGAGGCCCCCCTAATGAGCCAGTAACAAGAGGCCCCCCTAATGAGCCAGTAACAAGAGGCCCCCCTAATGTGCCAGTAACAAGAGGCCCCCCTAATGTGCCAGTAACAAGAGGCCCCCCTAATGTGCCAGTAAGAAGAGGCCCCCCTAATGTGCCAGTAACAAGAGGCCCCCCTAATGTGCCAGTAACAAGAGGCCCCCCTAATGTGCCAGTAACAAGAGGCCCCCCTAATGTGCCAGTAACAAGAGGCCCCCCTAATGTGCCAGTAAGAAGAGGCCCCCCTAATGTGCCAGTAACAAGAGGCCCCCCTAATGTGCCAGTAACAAGAGGCCCCCCTAATGTGCCAGTAACAAGAGGCCCCCCTAATGTGCCAGTAACAAGAGGCCCCCCTAATGTGCCAGTAACAAGAGGCCCCCCTAATGTGCCAGTAACAAGAGGCCCCCTAATCATGTGCCAGTAACAAGAGGCCCCCTAATCATGTGCCAGTAACAAGAGGCCCCCTAATCATGTGCCAGTAACAAGAGGCCCCCTAATCATGTGCCAGTAACAAGAGGCCCCCTAATCATGTGCCAGTAACAAGAGCCCCCCTAATGTGCCAGTAACAAGAGCCCCCCCAATCATGTGCCAGTAACAAGAGCCCGCCTAATGTGCCAGTAAAACTATTGTAGATATAAAAATAAAAAAAACACTTATACTCACCTCCATGTCAGTGATGCGATGCAGGCCTCTTCCAGCCTGTGTCCCGCGCTGTACGGCTCAGGCGGCACGATGACGTCATTGCGCCGCCTGTGCCGGCCTCTGTTAGGCCCGCGGCCGGCGATACAGATGACTATGGAGATGAGCGCTTCCACAATGGAAGCGCTCATCTCCATGTGCCCTGCGGCCGCCGCTCCCACTTCTGAGCAGCTCGGCGGGGGGGGCAATTGCCCTGTTGCCCCCCCCCCCCTTGGATCCGCCAGTGGTGGGCACACACCGCTCCTTCCCCTGGAGTCAGAAAAGTGTGAGCAGATGTCCCCTGACTCCTGTGCCTGAGATGTGCTCCAGGGAAGCAGCACGGAGATGTAGGCACCCATCGCTCGTCCCCCTGGTTGGAGAGAAGTGTCAGCAGCTGTGCCCTGACTGCCATGCCCAGCTATAGCTCCAGAGATGCGGCAGAGAGATGTAGGTTCAGCGGCTGTGCAGGGACTCCCGTGCCCAGCAGGAGTTCCAGAGAGGCAGCAGGAAGATGTAGGCACCCGTCTCTCCTCCCCCTGGAGGTTGAAAAGTGCCAGGGGCTGGCCAATCACTCCCCTGCCTAGCAGGAGTTCCAGGGAGGTGGCAGTGAGATGGAGGCACCCAAAGCTCCTTCCCTAATGTGCCAGTAAGAAGAGGCCCCCCTAATGTGCCAGTAACAAGAGGCCCCCCTAATGTGCCAGTAACAAGAGGCCCCCCTAATGTGCCAGTAACAAGAGGCCCCCCTAATGTGCCAGTAACAAGAGGCCCCCCTAATGTGCCAGTAAGAAGAGGCCCCCCTAATGTGCCAGTAACAAGAGGCCCCCCTAATGTGCCAGTAACAAGAGGCCCCCCTAATGTGCCAGTAACAAGAGGCCCCCCTAATGTGCCAGTAACAAGAGGCCCCCCTAATGTGCCAGTAACAAGAGGCCCCCCTAATGTGCCAGTAACAAGAGGCCCCCTAATCATGTGCCAGTAACAAGAGGCCCCCTAATCATGTGCCAGTAACAAGAGGCCCCCTAATCATGTGCCAGTAACAAGAGGCCCCCCTAATGTGCCAGTAACAAGAGGCCCCCCTAATGTGCCAGTAACAAGAGGCCCCCCTAATGTGCCAGTAACAAGAGGCCCCCCTAATGTGCCAGTAACAAGAGGCCCCCTAATCATGTGCCAGTAACAAGAGGCCCCCTAATCATGTGCCAGTAACAAGAGGCCCCCTAATCATGTGCCAGTAACAAGAGGCCCCCTAATCATGTGCCAGTAACAAGAGGCCCCCTAATCATGTGCCAGTAACAAGAGCCCCCCTAATGTGCCAGTAACAAGAGCCCCCCCAATCATGTGCCAGTAACAAGAGCCCGCCTAATGTGCCAGTAAAACTATTGTAGATATAAAAATAAAAAAAACACTTATACTCACCTCCATGTCAGTGATGCGATGCAGGCCTCTTCCAGCCTGTGTCCCGCGCTGTACGGCTCAGGCGGCACGATGACGTCATTGCGCCGCCTGTGCCGGCCTCTGTTAGGCCCGCGGCCGGCGATACAGATGACTATGGAGATGAGCGCTTCCACAATGGAAGCGCTCATCTCCATGTGCCCTGCGGCCGCCGCTCCCACTTCTGAGCAGCTCGGCGGGGGGGGCAATTGCCCTGTTGCCCCCCCCCCCCTTGGATCCGCCAGTGGTGGGCACACACCGCTCCTTCCCCTGGAGTCAGAAAAGTGTGAGCAGATGTCCCCTGACTCCTGTGCCTGAGATGTGCTCCAGGGAAGCAGCACGGAGATGTAGGCACCCATCGCTCGTCCCCCTGGTTGGAGAGAAGTGTCAGCAGCTGTGCCCTGACTGCCATGCCCAGCTATAGCTCCAGAGATGCGGCAGAGAGATGTAGGTTCAGCGGCTGTGCAGGGACTCCCGTGCCCAGCAGGAGTTCCAGAGAGGCAGCAGGAAGATGTAGGCACCCGTCTCTCCTCCCCCTGGAGGTTGAAAAGTGCCAGGGGCTGGCCAATCACTCCCCTGCCTAGCAGGAGTTCCAGGGAGGTGGCAGTGAGATGGAGGCACCCAAAGCTCCTTCCCCTGGAGGCGGAGAAATGCCAGGGGCTGGCCACTCACTCTCCTGCCCAGCGGGAGTTCAAGGAAGGCACCCGCAGTGTGTAGGCAGTCACCGCTCCTTCCCCTGAAGGCAGAGAAGTATCAGTGGCTGTCCAGTGATTGCCTACACACAGCAGCCACATCCCTGGAACTCCCGCAGGGCAGTGGACTCTACACACAGCGGCCGCATCACTACTAGTAATGAGCGGCAGGGGCAATGTTTGCGATGCGAACGTTCGCGGCCAACACTAGTAGCAGCTAGGAACATGCAACTGGTCTTGTTTGAAAGCTGAAATACAGCAGGTCTTTTATACAAGACCAGAATGACAGCTAAAGTTCAAGCAACAGAGGATAAATCGCTGTTAGAAATCAAGTCAGGAATAATCGCAGGTAAAATCTGCTTTTACTTTCACTTTCATCTCCATTCACTGCATCCCGATTTCTATCTTCCCCTGTACTAAACATATTGCTGTCATTCTGGTATTGTCTGAAAGCTTGGAATGTCAGCCAATACAAAGCTGGTACCAAACCAGAGATATGAGCAGTTTATGCAGCCCCCTCTTCCTGTCAGAGTGGAGGAGAACGAGGGAGCAGCTGCAGAGCTGACAGGCTGCAGAAGTTGAAAAAAATATACGGAAATGTCTGTGACATTATCATCAATATAGTGACCCACATAACAAAATTATGTTATTTTTACCACACAAGAAATGTCATTAAAAAAGCCACTAAATAATGTAAACATTTGTTTTTTTATCTTTCCCCTTAAACATAAATTAATAAAAGTTATTTAATAAACTATATATGTTCCTAAAAATCCTTTTAATGTGACTATTAAAAGGCTAAAACAAATGCTTACTAATTTCATGTAATTACAGGGCTTGTCTCTGGTTAGCTATATGTAAGAGGATACACTCTCTGGGGTAGTGGAGGAAGTTATCTGCATTCTCATTTGTCCTGCTAGTTCATGTGAGGAGAGCAAGGGCTTATTGGAAGTGAGGGAAATACAGGATGGCTCAAGGACATGGCAAAGATCACCACAGGAAGTGCAGCAGAGGCCATCTTAGGAAGATGCTGAAATAGAGGCACAGAGAAATAGGGTTGCTAAGGGCTGAACACAGACATCAGAAAGGTATAATTAGCTTAAAAGTAAAGCTTCACGAATATCTTCCCTTCAGCATCACATATGTTAGGAATTTCATTTTTGGTAGTGAATGTAATTCAGATATAAATGTAATTCAGTCCTGTAATGCAAGATTTCTATACTGTGGATGGTTCTCATGCTTGAATAATATGATACTGATTGATTATTGTAACTGCTATATTGAAAAAACAATAAAACCTTATTCTCGCGCCTGCGCCGTGTGCGTCTGTATTCGGCGCAGGTGCAGTGACTGTCTGACCGCTCCCGAACAGACGACGCCCGGCCGGTCAGACAGTCACTGTGCCTGCGCCGAAAACTGACGCACACGGCGCAGGCGCGAGAATAGGGCCGATGGATGAGATGGAGGTTGGCAATCTAGAGATGGGCGGGCTTGACGGACAAGCGGGGCAGAATACAGGGTGAGTAGACGGAGCCTCTAGGTGCTGAAAAGACGCCCCCATAGCACCTAGAGGCTCATTTGCATAGCAATAAAAATAGTTTTTTTAGTGTAACGGCTGCACACAAAGGTCTTAGAATAGCATGGTTAGGTAGAGCAGACACTAGCAGATCGCTAGTGTCTGACAGCTAATTAGGTCCAAATGAGGTGGTAGAAACCCTTTAATCAGCAGGAGTGCTGAGACCCAGAACCCCACCCGTCTGTTATTCATTGCCAGATAATAGGCCATCAGTATTCCAAACCAGAAACCACATTGTTTCAAATGTTAATATTTTTTTTTAATTAAAATGTATTGCTTTAAAATTATTATTTTTGCAGGTGCTGTACGACCCTGATGAATTTGGCCTTTTGAAACAAACTTTTTTGTATATCAGTGACTTCTGGAATAAGCTGGATGTCTGTGCCATTCTGATTTTCATCAGTGGTTTGATCTGCAGGTTAGAAAAAAATACTTCCTTTTTCATGTATTGCTGTTTGACCAACATGTATGAAATTATGACAGGTATTGCATTCCCATATTGTATTGCAACCATACAAATAGGAAATATACAGTGCCTTGAAAAACTATTCATACCTTTTGAACTTTTCAAAAAATTTTCACATTACACCCACAGACTTAAATGTATTTTAGGCCTCATGCACATGAGCTTGTCCATTTTGCGATCCACAAATTGTGGATCTGCAAAATACGTATAACGGCTGTGTGCGTTTTGCAGTTTGCAGAACGGATTGTCCAGCCCTCAACAGAGCAGTCATAGCCTTGTTATTGATATGGACAAGAATAGGACACGTTCTATTTTATTTTTGCCAAGCTGCAGAATGGACGTTCAAATGTGGACAGCACATGGAGTGCTGTCCGCATCTTTTGCGGCCCCATTGAAGTGAATTTGTCTGCATCCAGCCAACAAAAAATGCAGCTCGGATGCAGACCCAAACCACGATTATGTGCATGAGGCCTTATTGGGATTTTATTTGATAGACCAACACAAAGTAGCAAGTATGTGGGAAGTGAATAGAAAATGATACATGATTTATATATTTTTAATAAATAAAAATCTGGAAAGTGTGGCGTGCATTTATATTCAGCCTCCTGGACTCTGATACCCCTAAATAAAATACAGCGTGACCTATTGCCTTCAGAAGTCACCTAATTAGTAAATAGAGTCCACCTGTGTGTAATTTATTCTCCTTATAACTACAGCTGATCTTTGATGGTCTGAGAGATTTGTTAGTAGTGTTTATCGAGCATGCTCGGCCAAATACTGCATGTGTTCGAGCTCGATGCTCGAGTTTCTTCCCCGCTACGCAGCCAATAAATGTGCAGGTAAGTACTGCCACTCACTGTAATGCTGCAGCCATGTTTCTTACTGGCATTACAGTGATTGGATGTCCGGAACGCGTCATCGGATGCTATAAAGCACCCGATGACGTGGTTTGGCTCAGTGTTAATCAGGGAGAGCTGTGCTATAGAAGGGACAGCAGGGCCGTAGCTAAAAGCTCATGGGCCCTGGTGCAAGAGTTCAGCTTGGGCCCCCGTCCCTCAGTGCTTGTTGGCAAGGGGCAGGGGAGCACATATCCTTCCTGCTGCCTGAGGCAAACGTTGAAAGGGCACTGCCTCATGCCAAATTCTTAACCTAACCCCTTCCCTACAGCCAGAGGTGTAAATTGACCAGTATGCACTTTCTATAATGCCAGTGTCTTATGTGGCACAAGGGTCTTTGGGCCCCCTCAGGCTCCTGGGCCCGGTAGCGACTGCTACCTCTGCACCCCCTATAGCTACGCCCCTGAGGGACAGATAGTGTAGGGAATTGATTCAATAGAATTTTATCTTTTTGTTAGGCAGGGTTGGTTTTAGAGACCCAAAAGTCCTTTTAGGGACTATTGTTGTCTCTGGCAGCAATATATATTTTTTAGCGCAACCTGCGCTAAATTGCATGCTATTGTAGAGACCCAAAAGTCCTTTTAAGGACTATTGTGGTCTCTGGCAGCAATATATATTTTTAGCGCAACCTGCGCTAAATTGCGTGCTATTGTAGAGACCCAAAAGTCCTTTTAAAGACTATTGTTGTATCTGGCAGCAATATATATTTTTAGCGCAACCTGCTCTAAATTGCGTGCAATTGTTTTGGCGCTGCATTACCGCCCCTACATTACCTGCGCTACATCTCCAGTATAACGTTAGCGCATCCGAAATATCAGTGACAGTCAAATTTTTTCGCTGCTGGTGTCAGCGACATTACCTGTGCTACATCTCCTGTATAATGTTTGCCCATCCTAAAAATCAGTGACATTCAGTCTAATTTATCTGCGCTACTGTACGTGTGACATACTTGCAAGCATATATACCATTTAATATGTGGAAGGCAAGCAGTAAGGGATAGGGAAGTGGCCGTGCTGCTGATGGAGCACGCAGAGGCCGTTGCCCTGTGCACGGTGAAACTGTGCCTGCTGCCATAGCACAAGAAACGCACTCATCCACGTTACCTAACTTCATGTCACGAGGGTGTCAAGAGCCACGTCTGAGGCTACTTTCACACTAGCGTTCGGAGCGGATCCGTCTGATGTTTCATCAGACGGATCCGCTCCGATAATGCAGACGTTCGCATCCGTTCAGAACGGATGCGTCTGCATTAAAACTTAGAAAATTTTCTAAGTGTGAAAGTTGTCTGAGCGGATCCGTTCAGACTTTACATTGAAAGTCAATGGGGAACGGATCCGCTTGAAGATTGAGCCATATTGTGTCATCTTCAAGCGGATCCGTCCCCATTGACTTCCATTATAAGTCTGGACGGATCCGCTCGCCTCCGCACGGCCAGGCGGACACCCGAACGCTGCAAGCAGCGTTCAGGTGTCCGCTCACTGAGCGGAGCGGAGGCTGAACGCTGGCAGGCGGATGCATTCTCAGTGGATCCGCCTCCACTGAGAATGCATTGGGGCCAGACAGATGCGTTCGGGACCGCTCGTGAGCCCCTTCAAACGGAGCGCACGAGCGGACACCCGAACGCTAGTGTGAAAGTAGCCTGACTCTGTTATACCCGGGGTCAGGAAGTCGCAGCGGGTGGCTGTGCGCTCTATGTCTAAAGATAGTGCTGTTACTTAATGGTAGCTTTCTGGGTTTGCCTTGCAATCCTTTTTGTCTCACTCAGGGATCCGTAGCTTCTTCTCCTCAGCTGTTTCTTGTCCAGCACTCCCAACCTCCTTATATTCCCCTCTCCCACTTCTCTGGTTGCCAGATATAGAGCTTCCTGCCTGGACTTCTATACTGACCCACTGGAGCTGAGTTGCTGTTATCCCTGGTTGTCGTACCAGAGCATTACCCTCCGGATCCCTGTTGGTTGTTTGTTGTCGCCCACCTGGACTATATGCTTTGTCAGTATTGTCTGTCTTCTCCCTAGTGTTTCCCTTTAATGTTAGTGGTGCGGACTAGAGTTCCCACCACCCTATTCACTATGTAGGGCTTATCTTAGGGAAAGCCAGGGTTTAGGAACGTGATCGGCGTACGGGTGAGAAACCCGTCTAGGGACGTCAGGTGCCAGCCTCAAGGTGAGTTAGGGGTCACCATCTTTCCCTTTCCCTTTGACAGGGCCTTCCTTTTCCCTCCCTTTGCATCACGTATGTGATCGGCACGCCGGTCGTGATATTATATCTGGCCCTTATTTTGTTTAAAAAAAAGAATAATTAAAAAAAAAAATTATATATTTTTTTTCTGCCTATTTAGAATCCAGCATGGATCCTATTGCCTCTTTGACAAAGCAACTTCAAGGCCTGTCTTTGGAGGTGGCAGGATTGAAGGCATCGGTCCTCCAGCAACAGCAGCAATTGCAGCAGAACACAAGTCCTGTAGTTGCTATGGGTAACCAGGTTGCTCCGGAACCCAAGGTTGTTCTTCCTGACAGATTTTCTGGGGGAAGGGACAAATTTGTAATGTTCCGTGAGGCCTGTAAGTTATATTTTAGGCTGCGCCCTTACTCCTCTGGTAATGAAGAACAGCGGGTGGGGATTGTTATTTCCCTGCTTCAGGGGGACCCGCAATCCTGGGCGTTCTCTTTACCCACTGATTCTCCGGCTCTCCGGTCTGTGGAGGAATTTTTTGGGGCTTTGGGTCTCATATATGATGACCCTGACCGATTCGCCCTGGCTGAGTCGAAATTACGGAGACTCCTACAGGGAGAGCGGCCAGCAGAGGAGTATTGCTCAGAGTTCCGTAGGTGGGCTACGGATACCCAGTGGAACGATCCGGCTCTCAGGAGTCAGTTTTGCTCTGGGTTATCCGAAAGGGTTAAGGATGCGCTTGCGCTGTATGAGACCCCCTTTTCCCTTGATGCGGTTATGTCCCTTTCTATCAGAATAGATAGACGTCTTAGGGACAGATTGAAAGATCCTGAGCAATTAGTAACCCCTCCCAAGCAGCAGCTAGTCTGTACAGACCTAGATAAGCCTATGCAGCTAGGAGGAACTACTCGTCAGGTCCGTCCTCCTGAGGCTTGCCGTAGGCGTGGGGTTTGTTTTTTCTGTGGGGGGAGGGGTCATTTCATTAATTTCTGTCCTTCCTTACTCAAAAACAAGAGACCGTCGGAAAACTACTAACCCCAGGCTGTGTGGAGGATGTCAGCCGGGGGGTATACGTTTCCTCCATACGAACATCTCAATTTGTGTTGCCAGCGGTTGTTGTTGTTGGTGTTAAGACAGAGACTATTTCTTTCTTCCTAGACAGTGGAGCAGGAGTAAATTTGATAGATGCCCAGTTTTCCCAGACTATGGGTTTGTCTTTCTGTACGCCAGAGATCTATTCCCATTTTCGCTATCGACTCTGCTCCTCTGTCTCAGAGAAACCTTACTCATATTGTCCCTACTACACCTTCGGGTAGGGGACCACCATAACGAGTGTCTATCATGTTATGTTCTGGAGGGTCTTCCCACTCCCATTGTATTGGGTCTTCCCTGGTTGGTAGCGCACAATCTGTAACATCCTGAAGTATGTCACAAAACCTCTGTATCCCTGCTACAATAATGTCAAGTGTTAATGGGTTGTCAACTAGTGTAATATGGCTGTGCATTATCAACTTATGTATTGCTATGACTAGATTTTATATATTTGCTGTAATTCTCCATGTACACCAGCAATATGTAAGTGGACCATAGCTAGTTAATAGACCTAGACTGGAATAGACCATTCCAGGCTAGCTTCCCCCTATCTGAGGAGGAGTGGAATGTTCCTACATCCTACTTCAGGAGGAGGAAAGAAAGTTCTAGGCAGTGTACCAGCTACCCCCTGTTGGGGTAGGCTGTGTGTGAGTAGGAGCTCCCAGAAACAGGGACCCCAACCAAGGATCCAAGCCTCTGCTGAGGCCCCAGATCAACCTTCCCAGCCTGAGTCCCTTACCTCAGCTGGTAGACCAAGGAAGCAGCCATCTACAGAACTATCAGATCTCCAGGACGAAACCACCATACCCTGCGAGCAGTCCTGTAAGTACAGATCCCAAAACAAGGAGAAGATAAGTACCTCCACAGCTAGTCAGGCCCATATCAAGCAGACCACAGACAGAGCAGAAGATAGATACCTTCCAGATTCTAATAGGTGTATGTACCAGATGCAGAATATATGTAAATTCCTGCCACATATTGCCAATACCTGCTGGGATCCTAGACTATTGCTGTACATTGTATGGATCAAAAGCTGCATATTATACCACCAAGTAAAGACAAGTTGGACCCTATTATCTGTGTGGAAATTCCATCATTCCTCAGTTACTCCTATTAACAGCACTCATTTTGTTGCATGTGAGCCAGGATACAGGAGTCCAGCCGTACTACAGGTAGGAGACACCGTTGACACTATACAGAGGCAATCTCCCCCTCTGGCATTCCTTACCTAGTACGTGTGCTCATACCATCTTAAAGGGCCCTGCTACAGTACCTGCGCAAGCTGCAACTGGCATCACGAACTTATACACACCTAAATCTGACCCATTGCATAGCATCCCCACTGACCCAGTGTCCTGCTCATTGCCAATCCAGTGGTGGATTGGCAGGCCAGGGAGATATTGGAGTGGAGTGAGCATTGCAGAGAAAATTGCTTAAATAGCAATTGCTTAGTCGCCTCCATAGCTACTCTACCTACTTTTGTTTCAGACTTTGAGGACGTGTTCTCTGAAAAGGGTTGTCAGAAGTTACCACCTCACCGTACTTATGATTGCCCAGTTAACCTGATTCCCGGTGCGAAATTACCCAAGACCAGTTTATATAATCTTTCGGGTCCCGAGAGACAAGCCATGAAAGATTATATCTCCGAGAGCTTGGCTAAGGGACACATCAGACCCTCTTCATCACCCGTGGCTGCAGGGTTTTTCTTTGTTAAAAAGAAAGATGGGGGCCTGCGTCCTTGCCTAGATTTCCGCGAACTAAACCGGATAACCATCCAAGACCCATACCCTCTTCCTCTCATTCCTGACCTGTTTAATCAGATTGCGGGTGCTAAGTGGTTCACCAAACTTGATCTTAGGGGGGCCTACAATCTGATTCGTATCAAGGAAGGGGATGAGTGGAAGACAGCCTTTAACACCCCAGAGGGGCACTATGAAAATCTAGTCATGCCTTTCGGTCTGACCAATGCTCCTGCTGTCTTCCAACATTTTGTTAATGACATTTTTAGTCATCTTATCGGCAGGTTTGTGGTGATATACCTAGGTGATATTTTAATTTACTCGTCTGATCTGAAGACACACGAGGTACATGTCAGACAGGTACTGCAGGTCCTGCGGACGAATAAATTATTTATGGGCTGGACTGAACACGTACTGGTCGTGGGTAAGGTGTCACGGAACCATGAACCAGACGTACAACAAGAGATAAGTGAAAATAAGAAGGCTTTATTGAAAATAAAGCTGTAAAGCAAAAGTCCAAACGGATGGTGAAACCGAGCAGAGTCTTTGCGAAGCCAGAGGTCAGGAACCAGAAGGGTAGTCAGACGAAGCCAGGATCAGGAACCAGCAGGGTAGTCAGACGAAGCCAGGATCAGGAACCAGCAGGGTAGTCAGACGAAGCCAGGATCAGGAACCAGCAGGGTAGTCAGACGAAGCCAGGATCAGGAACCAGAAGCAGCAGCAGTCTTAGAAGCATGTGAACACAAGAGGACCAAGCAAGGAACTGAAGCCACAGACCTCCTATATATATGAGCTAGGCATCCAGCTCCTCCCAGGGGAAGGAGGAGCCGCAGGGTGGAAGGCTACAAGAAACCCAGGACCCAAGATGGCCGCCAGCACATGTCAAACGAAGGAGAGCAGCAAGCAGGTAAGACCATGACAGTACCTCCCCCTCAAGGGCCCCTCCTCCGCGGAGCACAAAACGGTTTCTGAGGGAAGCGTGCGTGGAAGGCTCGGAGCAAGGCAGGAGCATGGACATCTGCGGAGGGAACCCAGGAACGCTCCTCTGGACCATAACCACGCCAATGGACCAAAAACTGCAACCGACCGCGGACCAGGCGTGAGTCCAGGATATTGCTCACCTCATATTCCTCACGATTGCCCACTTGGACCGGACGAGGCCGAGGAACCGAGGAAGTGAAACGATTACACACCAGTGGCTTCAACAGGTAGACATGAAACACGTTGGAGATCCGCATGCCAGGAGGAAGCGCAAGGGCATAGGCTACCGGGTTTACCCTGCGAAGCACTCGGAAGGGACCAACAAAGCGAGGCGCCAGCTTGGGAGTGGGCACTCGAAGGTTGAGGTTGCGGGTGGACAACCATACACGGTCTCCGACCTGGTAGGAAGGAGCAGGCGCTCGTCTGCGATCAGCCTGGAATCTCTGGCGCTGCGCAGAGACCTCAAGGGACTTCTGGATCTGTACCCAAGAAGCACGTAGGACGGAAAGGTGATCCTCCACAGCCGGAATATCCTGGGGAGAGAATACCTCCGGTAACACGGCAGGTTGGAACCCATAATTGGCCATGAAGGGAGACGTCCCAGAGGAAGAGTTCACCGCCGTGTTCCTGGCAAACTCAGCCCAAGGCAGGAGGTCAACCCAATTGTCTTGGTGATCGGAGACATAGCAACGAAGGAATTGCTCCAAGGCCTGATTGGATCGTTCTGCGGCCCCATTGGACTGAGGGTGGTAGGCCGAGGAGAAGGAGAGATGAATCCCCAACTGGGAGCAAAAGGCGCGCCAGAACCTGGACACAAACTGACTCCCCCGATCCGACACAATCTCCTTAGGCAAACCGTGCAACCGGAAGACCTCCCTGGCAAAAATCGTGGCCAACTCTTGTGCAGAGGGTAACTTCTTGAGAGGAACACAGTGGCACATTTTGGAAAACCGATCCACAATCATGAGAATGACCGTATGGCCTCGGGATGCAGGGAGGTCCACAATGAAATCCATCCCCAGGTGTGACCATGGGCGCTCCCCGGTGGCTATGGGTTGCAGAAGGCCCAACGGAAGGTGCCGAGGGGACTTACTCTGGGCACAAACGGAGCATGCCGCTACATATGCGGCGATGTCGGAACGTAGGGAAGGCCACCAGAACAGACGTGAAACAGCCCAGGACAGCTGATTCTTTCCAGGATGCCCCGCGGTCTTGGAGTTATGGTAGGTTCGCAACAACCGAGTGCGCAACTCCTCAGGCACAAAACATCTGCCGTTGGGTCTCCCAGAGGGAGCACCAGATTGAGCCGCCAAAATCTGCTCACCCAGGGGAGAGGTCAGGCTGGTGCGAATGGCGGCCAGGATCTGATTCGGAGGTATGACCGAAGTCGGAATCGACTCCTCCCTGGACAGCTCGGAGTACTGCCGTGATAAGGCATCCGCCCTGATGTTCTTGGAACCGGGTAGGTAGGAGACCACGTAATTAAAACGTGACAAGAACAGAGCCCATCTGGCCTGACGTGGTGTCAATCTCTTGGCCTCAGAAAGGTAGGTCAGATTCTTGTGGTCCGTCAGGATGAGAACCGGAACCACCGAACCCTCGAGCAAGTGCCTCCATTCTTTAAGGGCCTGCACGATGGCCAATAACTCCCTGTCACCAATCTGATAGTTGCACTCCGCGGAAGACAGTTTCCGGGAGTAAAACCCACAAGGAAGCAGAGGCCCCTCTGGTGTTCTACGCTGAGACAGAAGGGCGCCTACTCCCGTCTCAGACGCGTCCACCTCGAGGACAAAGGGCAACCCAGGGTTGGGATGCGACAGAATCGGAGCCGACACAAAGGCGGACTTTAGGGCCTCAAAAGCTCGGATGGCCTCGAGCGGCCAGACCTGGGAATTACTGCCCTTCCTGGTCAGATCCGTGAGAGGCTTGGCCAGCATGGAAAAGTCCCTGATGAACTTCCGATAATAATTGGCGAAGCCCAAAAAGCGCTGCAGGGAACGAAGACCACTGGGCTGGGGCCACTGTAAGACAGCCGAAACCTTCTCAGGATCCATGGAGAACCCCTCAGCGGAAATGATGTAACCTAAGAAGGTTACCTGGGATCGGTGAAATTCGCATTTCTCAAGCTTACCGAACAGCTTGTTCTCTCGTAACCGTTGCAACACTCGTCTGACATCCAGAATGTGGGCCTCCATGGATTCAGAATATACCAAGATGTCATCCAAATAGACTACCACACACTGCTGCAACAGGTCACGGAAAACATCGTTGATGAATTCCTGAAAGACTGCGGGCGCATTGCACAACCCAAAGGGCATAACCAAGGATTCGTAATGACCGGTCCTGGTGTTAAACGCGGTCTTCCACTCATCGCCCGCCTTGATCCTTACCAGGTTATATGCCGCCCTCAGGTCGTGTTTGGTAAAGACCGTGGCCCCTTTAAGGCGATCGAACAGCTCGGAAATCAAGGGTATCGGGTAAGCGTTCTTGATCGTGATGCGATTGAGACCCCTGTAATCGATGCAAGGCCTCAACTCACCGCCCTTCTTTTTCACAAAGAAAAATCCAGCCCCTGCCGGGGACGAAGATTTGCGAATGTGTCCGCGTGAAAGCGCCTCCCTCACGTACTCCTCCATGGCCTCATTCTCCGCTACCGACAGTGGATAGACTTTGCCACGAGGAGGAACGGCACCAGATTGTAACTCTATGGCACAATCGTATGGGCGGTGCGGAGGTAGGGCAACCGCGCGCACCTTATCGAATACATCCCGGTACTCCTCGTATTCAGGAGGCAACAGAGAGTCCGAGGAAGTACACAGCAACTTGACAGACCCATGGATGCAACTAGCCCCACACTGCGGTGACCACGAGAGGATCTTGACCGATCTCCAATCGAAAGTCGGATTATGCTTCTGGAGCCAGGGGTACCCCAAGACCACCGAGTAGTGTGGAGACGAAATAACCTGGAGGCAGACCGACTCTCTGTGAACGGCACCAATGGCTATCCCCACTGGAAGGGTCTCATGAGTCACGTGTGGCGGCAGAAGGGGTCTGCCGTCTATCGCCTCAAGAGCCAGTGGGGAACCTCGAGCCTGCAGAGGAATGGAATTGGCGGCAGCGAACACACTATCAATGAACAAACCACCAGCACCAGAGTCCACCAACGCCTGGGTCGTCACCGAGCCCCCGACCCAGGAGAGGACAACAGTGATCAGTGGTTTGTCAACACGGGAAACCGGGGACGAGGAGACTCCACCCAAGATCTGCCCCCGACAGGATCTCAGGGTACGAGCGTTTCCCGGACGGTTCGGACATGCCAACCGAAAATGCCCACCGAGACCACAGTACATGCATCGGCCCTCGCGTCTCCGGAGTGCCCTCTCCCCCTCGGACAGGCGAGCAAACCCCAGCTGCATGGGTTCACCCCCAGACAAGTCATCCCCAGGAGGCGTGGGAGGAGAGGGAGGCACGGGTGGGACAGCAAACGTAGGCACCAATCTGTTAGAAGACCTCCGCAGGTTCTCCTTAAAGGAAGGTCTCTCCCTGAGTCTGGTGTCAATCAAAATCAGGAAAGAAATAAGAGACTCGAGCTCAACTGGTAGGTCCTTAGCTGCAACCTCATCCTTCAAGGCATCCGAGAGACCATGAGAGAAAGCAGCGACCAGAGCCTCATTATTCCAGCCCACCTCTGCTGCCAGGGTACGAAACTCAATGGCGTATTCAGCTACGGATCGTGAACCCTGTCTGATGGACATAAGGAGCTTCGCAGCAGAGGCAGCACGAGCCGGCACATCGAATACCTTCCGAAGAGAAGCAACAAAACCGGAAAACTCGGCAACCACCGGATTGTTGTTCTCCCATAAAGGGCTGGCCCAGGCCAAGGCCTTGTCCGAGAGCAGCGAGATCAAGAAGCCCACCTTTGATCTCTCAGTAGGAAAGGCATGTGGCAGCAACTCGAAATAAATGCCCACCTGGTTAAGGAAACCTCGGCACTGAGTTGGCTCTCCCCCAAAGCGCTGTGGAAGAGGGGCAGAACCGGTCATACCCCGAAACACCGCAGGCGCAACAACAGGTGTCGGGGTAGACTCTGGCGCAACAACCGGAGCGGCAGTAGGAGCGAGCCCAGGAGCGACAACCGACCCATCGGCAACGGGAGCGAAATGAGCCGTGCGTTCAAGCAGGGTTTGCAACGCCACAGCGAACCGACCCAACAGGTGATCCTGCTGATCAAGTCTGGCAACCAGCGTGGGTAGCGAGGATGGCCCTGTACCGTCAGAATTCATGGCTTGGTCCTAATGTCACGGAACCATGAACCAGACGTACAACAAGAGATAAGTGAAAATAAGAAGGCTTTATTGAAAATAAAGCTGTAAAGCAAAAGTCCAAACGGATGGTGAAACCGAGCAGAGTCTTTGCGAAGCCAGAGGTCAGGAACCAGAAGGGTAGTCAGACGAAGCCAGGATCAGGAACCAGCAGGGTAGTCAGACGAAGCCAGGATCAGGAACCAGCAGGGTAGTCAGACGAAGCCAGGATCAGGAACCAGCAGGGTAGTCAGACGAAGCCAGGATCAGGAACCAGAAGCAGCAGCAGTCTTAGAAGCATGTGAACACAAGAGGACCAAGCAAGGAACTGAAGCCACAGACCTCCTATATATATGAGCTAGGCATCCAGCTCCTCCCAGGGGAAGGAGGAGCCGCAGGGTGGAAGGCTACAAGAAACCCAGGACCCAAGATGGCCGCCAGCACATGTCAAACGAAGGAGAGCAGCAAGCAGGTAAGACCATGACATAAGGCATGCCAAACCTGAACTATATGGCTGAGTTGTGCCTGGAGCCACGGGCGTGGGTAGGCCTGGAGAGGGCGTACCCTATTGGAGTGTATGAAAAAAGGGGTGTGAGGGAGGGGTAAGTGAGTGGATAGGAGTGGCAGGTATATATAGGGCACTGACGCCCTGCCCACAAATACAGGCTGACATAAGCCTTAATACTTATGGGCTGGGCTGAACACATACTGGTCGTGGGTAAGGCATGCCAAACCTGAACTATATGGCTGAGTTGTGCCTGGAGCCACGGGTGTGGGTAGGCCTGGAGAGGG
This sequence comes from Bufo bufo, assembly GCF_905171765.1. Classification (NCBI taxonomy): domain Eukaryota; kingdom Metazoa; phylum Chordata; class Amphibia; order Anura; family Bufonidae; genus Bufo; species Bufo bufo. The sequence continues at coordinate 120,023,614 of NC_053395.1, read as the reverse complement.
AAAAAAGTCAAGGACACTATGTTGACTAGACCAATTTATTCGTATTCTTCCAACACGCATAACCTACAACGCCAATAACTGAAAAGCCTGGGAGATTTCCCTGTGCGGATTGGGAATGTACCTGCTGAAGCAAGACGATCTCCAGCGCCCCATTGATCGGATAACATGAGCGGTGTCTCGAAGCTGACGATGCTGCCCCGATGCGGAATGAATGGCCTGAAATGACTTTTGGGTCGTGCCCAAGACCTGCTGCCAGGGACCGGATATGGGACGTGAATTGGTTTGAAAAGAGTGACTTGTTCTTGAAGGGCAGGAGAGGACTGTCAGGAGGTGCTGTTTGCAACAGGCCCAATAATTTATTGAGGATCTGGACTGGGCACCAATTATTCTGGGTGGGGAAATATTTTATTTCCGTGGGCGGCCCCGTCTGGCTTGTCTTGGTCAACGGGATGCTGAGTACGTAATAGTTATTATGCCAAGACAGCTGTTCTTTACGGAGACAGCCGTGTCCCAGAGAGCTGCTAGTGAACTCTGAAGCCATAGAAACTTAGGAACATGGCCGCTTGTATTACCGTGCTGGTAAAGGGCCCAAAAGGGTTGCCGTCCAGTGCAGAAGACAATTCCCTGAACAACTCGCTGGACACTGGCTGTCTGCGGGTGGAAGCCTGTTTTGCATTTTTTTGGATTCCCCTGAGAGCCGCCTTGATGGCCTGGTTGGACAAAATGGAAGAGCGACCTGGGTTACTAAGTATGAAGTGGTGTTGAAGGCCCGCTAGGTATAATTTGATGGTATTGTACGAAAGTTTTTGTTGGGAGTAACAGAAAGCTATAAACGCCAATATGTAAGATATTTCGTCCCAGCCGCCCTGAGGATAGAGAAGTCTAAATCTATCGAACGCTTTCAACCCAGCTCTGTAATGCCTGGTCGTATTTGGAGCTAACGACTGTCTTATGAGGTGTTTCGCTGTTGAAACGAAAGACTCTAACCCATCACTAGAGTGTTGTATGCTGGGATTGAGGCTCCCGTGGGATCCGCGTCGGGCATCTCCTGAAAGAAAACCGGAAAGTTAAATCTGGACAGTGCATCTGCTGCTATGTTTTTCTGACCCTGAATGTGTTCACCTGAAAAACAGAAATTGAAACAAAGGGATAACCATACTAATCTGCGCAGTAATGACATGATCTTGGGTTATTTAGCTCTTTGTTTATCAAGGATCTCGACTAATGCCTGACTATCATTGACAAACAAGACGGAGGAGTTGGCCCACTGTTCACCCCAGACTTGAGCAGCTGCGACTATTGGATAGAGCTCTATGAGAGGAGATGATTTTAAGGCCTCTGTGTCCGAGCTCAACTCTAGGGGCCACCCATCTGCCAGCCAGTGGTTACCAAAAATGGCTGCAAACCCGGCTGACCCTGCTGCGTCCGAAAAAACAATGGGTGAGAGCGCGGTTCGGGGGAGGAATGAATAACGAAACGCCATTCCAGTCTGCTAAAAAAGATTTCCACATGGTCAGATCTGCTCTGGCATGACTATCTAGGGGAATGGTGCTGTCTTGATGTTGAGCTTCGGGGAGAAGCTGAAGTAACCTCGACATGAATGATTTGCCTTGAGGCATGACCCTGGTCGCAAAGTTAAGCATCCCCAAAAGAGACTGGAGCTCCGTTTTGGTGACGGAATTTGTAAACACGGTGTCACAGTCATTACCTCTGGCTGTGACCTTCTGTCTATGCTCTTGCTGCAGCTCCATTCCTGTGTGTTATTTGTGGTTCTTTGTGGGTTTACTCCCCTGTGTGCCTATTAGGAGTTAATCCTCTCTGTCTGCTCCATGGGTGTGGCCTCTCTGCTGCACCCATGGAACCTGTATATAGGGCTGAGGTTTCCTCGGTTCTGTGTCAGCTCTCCTGGTGTGTGTTGTCTTGTCCTGCTCCTTGTTTGTACTCACTATCCCATGCTGCTGGCCCATGGGATCCGTGTCTGTCTGTCTGTGCTCTGTGGGTTTCATACTTGTTCATTCCTGTCCTCTTTACTGTGTTTTGTTATCTTTTCTGCCAGTTATTTTTGAGTCACCTTGTGTGTATTTATGTCTCTGTTCAGCAAGCCCTTGCTGCAGCATGCCTTGCTGCAGAGTGCTATGGGCAAGGCCACGCAGTATACCACTGGGGGAGCTAGTCCTTCTCTGCTCATTGCCACTCCTGTTCCCTTGCGTGAACTCCTGCTTGTGTTTTTAGTTGCTGTTTGTATTTGCCTGTTTGTTATGTTTGCTATGTACCGTCGGTACCTTCTGGTACCTGTTGTCCGTTTGCTCCTCTTGTCACTGTCTAGTTCACGCTCCAGAGTGGACCCTGGCAACTCCCTGCGGCAAAGCCTAACCCTACCATCTGGGGCCCTAGTGAATACCAGGAGTTGCTTAGTCACGCACCTCTGGAGTATTACTAGACAGTGGCGCAGTGGGGGTTTTCCTCCCACTGCGCGGACGGTACATAGAGCTCTCAATTTCCCTGTGTTTCCCTCCTTGGATTCTGTTTGTGCAATAAACTCTTGTGTGTCTGTAACTGATTTCCATTTGTTTTTGCTTGACGACGCCGAGGTCTCTCCTGGGACCTCCAACTCGTGACAGAATGAACAAGTGAACTTTCACAGAGTTTTTGTGTTCTGTTTTCTGCTTATCTGTGGTGTGTGCTTTCTGTTTTTGTTTCCCTCTTCATGGTGCTTTTAGGTATCGGATTTAGTTGCCTTGGTGTACTGGCTGTGGTGTTTTCCGTGTATGCTTGTTGCCAGGGGCAACGTCCGGTGTTACCTTTTAATATGCAGCTCGTTCTGCGGCCATTTTCTCTTTTCTGTTTTGACTCAGGTATCTGCTTGGGTACTCAGTCCTCCGGAAGGGGGGTGTCAGCATGTTTGACCAATCAGTTCTTGGCAGACATGCCATTCTCCGGAGGGAGAGTGGAGGGGGAGGTGTTGGCACACTGCAGTTCACCGTGACTCTTGTGGCCGTGTAGGCTGGCGGCATTCCCCTTGGCGTACTGGCTGCCTTTTTCGTGTAGGCTGGTTGCTAGAGGCTGCGTGCTGGCTGCGGTCGTCTTATGTGTTCTGCTTGTGTACCTCTGTACCCCTTTGATTCCGATTTTCTTTGTATTCGAGTCTGGTTCCCGTTCCTGGTCCCACTCCTCCGGAAGGGGGTGTCAGCATGTCTGACCAATTAGTCCTTGGCAGACATGTCATTCTCCGGAGGGAGAGTGGAGGGGAGGTAACTTCTTGGTGCGGTTCACTTGACATGTATGTCGTGTTGGCTGGCTATCTTCCCCTGGCGTACTGGCTGCGGACCCTCCGTGTAGGCTGGTTTTCAGGGGTTGGGCTGGTTGCAGTCGTCGTGTGTGTTCCTGCCCTTGTACCTTGTCACCCCTTTGATTTCTGTCCCCTTGCCTGGTTCTGTTTGGTTTGTTGCCCCACTTCCTCCCGTTTTCTGTTTGGGGGGGAGAGGGGGGCTTTGAGGGGTGGGAGTCTCACAGTCATTACCTCTGGCTGTGACCTTCTGTCTATGCTCTCTCTGCAGCTCCGTTCCTGTGTGTTATTTGTGGTTCTTTGTGGGTTAACTCCTCTGTGTGCCTATTAGGAGTTAATCCTCTCTGTCTGCTCCATGGGTGTGGCCTCTCTGCTGCACCCATGGAACCTGTATATAAGCCTGAGGTTTCCTCAGTTCTGTGTCAGCTCTCCTGGTGTGTGTTGTCTTGTCCTGCTCCTTGTTTGTACTCACTCTCCCATGCTGCTGGCCCATGGGATCCGTGTCTGTCTGTCTGTGCTCTGTGGGTTTCCTACTTGTTCATTGACGTCCTCTTTCCTGTGTTTCTGTTATCTGTTCTGCCAGTTATGTTTTAGTCACCTAGTTTGTATTCATATGTCTCTGTTCAGCAAGCCCTTGCTCCACCTTTCTTTGCAGCAGAGTGCCATGGGCAAGGCCATGCAGTTTACTACTGGTGGAGCAAGTCCTTCTCTGCTCATTGTCACTCCTGTTTCCTTGCTATGTACTCCTGCTTGTGTTATTAGTTGCCCTGTTTGTATTTGCCTGTCTATGTTATGTTTGCCTATGTGCCGTCGGTACCTTCTGGTACCTGTTGTCCATTCGTTCTTGCTGTCACTGTCTAGTTCACGCTCTGGAGTGGACCCTGGCAACTTCCTGCTGCAAAGTCTAACCCTACCATCTGGGGCACTAGTGAATACCAGGAGTTGCTTAGTCACGCCCCTCTGGAGTATTACTAGACAGTGGCGCAGTGGGGGTTTTCCTCCCACTGCGCGGACGGTACATAGAGCTCTCAATTTCCCTGTGTTTCCCTCCTTGGATTCTGTTTGTGCAATAAACTCTTGTGTGTCTGTAACTGATTTCCATTTGTTTTTGCTTGACGACGCCGAGGTCTCTCCTGGGACCTCCAACTCGTGACAGAATGAACAAGTGAACTTTCACAGAGTTTTTGTGTTCTGTTTTCTGCTTATCTGTGGTGTGTGCTTTCTGTTTTTGTTTCCCTCTTCATGGTGCTTTTAGGTATCGGATTTAGTTGCCTTGGTGTACTGGCTGTGGTGTTTTCCGTGTATGCTTGTTGCCAGGGGCAACGTCCGGTGTTACCTTTTAATATGCAGCTCGTTCTGCGGCCATTTTCTCTTTTCTGTTTTGACTCAGGTATCTGCTTGGGTACTCAGTCCTCCGGAAGGGGGGTGTCAGCATGTTTGACCAATCAGTTCTTGGCAGACATGCCATTCTCCGGAGGGAGAGTGGAGGGGGAGGTGTTGGCACACTGCAGTTCACCGTGACTCTTGTGGCCGTGTAGGCTGGCGGCATTCCCCTTGGCGTACTGGCTGCCTTTTTCGTGTAGGCTGGTTGCTAGAGGCTGCGTGCTGGCTGCGGTCGTCTTATGTGTTCTGCTTGTGTACCTCTGTACCCCTTTGATTCCGATTTTCTTTGTATTCGAGTCTGGTTCCCGTTCCTGGTCCCACTCCTCCGGAAGGGGGTGTCAGCATGTCTGACCAATTAGTCCTTGGCAGACATGTCATTCTCCGGAGGGAGAGTGGAGGGGAGGTAACTTCTTGGTGCGGTTCACTTGACATGTATGTCGTGTTGGCTGGCTATCTTCCCCTGGCGTACTGGCTGCGGACCCTCCGTGTAGGCTGGTTTTCAGGGGTTGGGCTGGTTGCAGTCGTCGTGTGTGTTCCTGCCCTTGTACCTTGTCACCCCTTTGATTTCTGTCCCCTTGCCTGGTTCTGTTTGGTTTGTTGCCCCACTTCCTCCCGTTTTCTGTTTGGGGGGGAGAGGGGGGCTTTGAGGGGTGGGAGTCTCACAGTCATTACCTCTGGCTGTGACCTTCTGTCTATGCTCTCTCTGCAGCTCCGTTCCTGTGTGTTATTTGTGGTTCTTTGTGGGTTAACTCCTCTGTGTGCCTATTAGGAGTTAATCCTCTCTGTCTGCTCCATGGGTGTGGCCTCTCTGCTGCACCCATGGAACCTGTATATAAGCCTGAGGTTTCCTCAGTTCTGTGTCAGCTCTCCTGGTGTGTGTTGTCTTGTCCTGCTCCTTGTTTGTACTCACTCTCCCATGCTGCTGGCCCATGGGATCCGTGTCTGTCTGTCTGTGCTCTGTGGGTTTCCTACTTGTTCATTGACGTCCTCTTTCCTGTGTTTCTGTTATCTGTTCTGCCAGTTATGTTTTAGTCACCTAGTTTGTATTCATATGTCTCTGTTCAGCAAGCCCTTGCTCCACCTTTCTTTGCAGCAGAGTGCCATGGGCAAGGCCATGCAGTTTACTACTGGTGGAGCAAGTCCTTCTCTGCTCATTGTCACTCCTGTTTCCTTGCTATGTACTCCTGCTTGTGTTATTAGTTGCCCTGTTTGTATTTGCCTGTCTATGTTATGTTTGCCTATGTGCCGTCGGTACCTTCTGGTACCTGTTGTCCATTCGTTCTTGCTGTCACTGTCTAGTTCACGCTCTGGAGTGGACCCTGGCAACTTCCTGCTGCAAAGTCTAACCCTACCATCTGGGGCACTAGTGAATACCAGGAGTTGCTTAGTCACGCCCCTCTGGAGTATTACTAGACAGTGGCGCAGTGGGGGTTTGCTCCCACTGTGCTGACAGTACATAGAGCTCATGTTTTGTCTGTGCTGCCTTTCCTGGTTTTTGTTTGTGCAATAAACTCTTGTGTGTCTGTACCTGATTTCCATTTGTTTATTGCTTGACGACGCAGAGGTCTGTCGCTGGATCTCCAACTCGTGACACACGGCTTTAGCTATAGCTGCTCGGATCTTGATTAACTTCTCTGCTGGAAGCCTGGCTTCCATCCGAACAGTGTCCAGAATAATGCCTAGGAAGGTGACCTGGGTGGCTGGCCCTTCTGTCTTATTCAAAGCTATCGGGACCTGTAATTGGTTGAAGGTTTCCGTTAATGTAGCTAGGCCGGACTGGTGTGGATGCTGCTTCTCGACTATCAGGAAGTCATCCAGATAGTGGATAACCATTAGCAAATCACCGTGGTGGACCAAGACCCAGTGGAGAGCCTTTGCCAGCTGGTCCAAAATCCAGTGACTGCTTTTGCAGCCAAAAGTGAGACGGTTGGCAAAGTAAAACTTGTTGGACCATCTGATGCCGTAATAACCCCAAAGCTGCGGCCGGATAGGCTGCAGCTTAAAAGCGTCGGCTATGTCTGCCTTCGTGAGCCAAGAGCCCTTGCCCGAGAGCAAGATAAATTGTACTGCCTCGTCGATGGAAGAATATTGCATTGAATACTCGTCTGATGGGATTAGTGAATTCAAGCTTGGGGTAGAAGAAGCATGTGGAGCGGACAAGTCGTAAATTAGGCGTTTTTTATTTGACGACTGTTTAGACACGATGCCAATTGGGTTAATGCGCCAGTGCTGGAAAGGAATATCAGTGAAGGGGCCCAACAAAAAACCCTTGTTGAACTCTGCCTGGATCAGTGTCTCGACCGTTTCTGGGTCACGACTAGCTGATAGCAGATTTCGACCCTCCCAATTGGCTTGAGGAAGAGCAATTATCCCTGTATGAAAACCTTCATGGAAGCCAGAGATCAAGAAATATATGAAGACTCGGTCTTGGTGATTTTTTTAGGAGTACCGACAGCAGTTTGACATGAACGTCGGTTAGTCATAACTGTTTAGAAGCCTTCCAAGGGCACGTAAAATGAGGGTGGGCTCTAAAACATAGTGAACAAATATGGAGAGCCCTGCACGGGTTGAATGCACAACTTCCTAGATTGAAATTATTACATAGTTGGCTCTTGCCGAGGTACACTATGGGTCTGCCCAGTTTGTCAACCGCGCTAGAGTTCCCCTGAGGGGCCGGGCCACGCCCCTTGCGGGATAGCAGAATTGGAGTTCGGGCACCATTCGGTGGAGTGGAATATGGATTGGCAACTTGAGCAGGTGGGAGCCCGGAAACCCGCAAAATGCCGGCAGAATAGTTCCATGTCCATCTCCGCCCAATTAGTGGTGAACTGAAATTGTGAGAGCACCACTGCTGCTTTGGCGGAAAAGGATCGGTGGTAATCGTAGAAAGCCGATCCACCATATTTCTGACCCAGGTCGGTGACCCGATATAGGTAGTTATCCAGTTCTTCCCTCCTATCCGGCTGGGCTGAACAGAAACATCCCTGTATATACTGAAAGCTAGCACGAATTCAGGAATGGTCAACTTCCTATTCAGGCGTGCGTCTTTTGCTTTCAGGACTATTGACACATCCCCACAATTGATGACACAATTTTCTGGGACATCTTGGGATGCTATAAGTATAGATGCCAAATTTATATCCCTCCCTGCCACAATATCCTTCTTGAGATTGTCTGGTAGAAAATGAGATGGGGCAATTTGGGGGGTGGGCATGTGAATACCTGGGAGAGACTGTGGAGAGGTCAGAGTTGGTGCTGATGCCTGGCTTTGACTGGATGCTGACGGTTGAGATTCCAGGACCCCAACCCTAGACTGCATGTCTGAGACGGAGCTGACTAAGCCGCTAATGGAGGATTGGAGTTGGGCCAAGGAAAGCTGAATTGACGGTAGGGAAGTTTGTTCCCCTGAGGGCCCGGCCTCTGTCATTAATAGTCTATAAAGTTCTGCTTTTCTTGCAGATGCTGGATACCGGATCCCCTTTTTGTTCAGCTCGGCGATCAGTTTTGGGATGGTCCAGCTCCGGAGAGACCTGTTGTTGACCCGGCCCTAAACCGATAAGCCTAGCGTAGAGATATTGTCCTCTGTCACTTGTGACATCGTGAATCAGCCTTTAACCCAACCCAAGACTTGTTCCTAGGTTGTCGAATGACCCGTTCCGGATTGCCACTATCAGAAAAACCAACAATAAGAACTAACAAAGTATATACAGACTGGGGTATGCATGAATAGAACCTACCGGTGCCTTTACCCTTGTTGCGCATTTCTTACCTTACGGAGGCTTTGTCTGATTTGAGAGCGATAGTGGCCGGAAGACACTTCTAGGAATCTGAGGGGAACATTAAGTAGACTAAATAACGTAACCGTGGAAATAGGATTAGGACCGCGAGACCCCTTGACCATCCGGGAGACTCCTAACTAAAGGCCGAGCCTGGATAGACTGAAGTGGGGTGTGGCAGAGACTTAACATGACATATAGCGTGGTAACAGCAGCGGCTGAACCTGACGGTCCAGTTGTCACCCAAACATTTAGCTTGTCCTGGGTGATCCAGGAGACAAGACAAATGACATAGCATGATATCAGCAGTAGCTGAACCTGGGCGATCCAGGTGACATACAACATTTAACTCGGCCTGGACGATCCAGGTGACATACAACATTTAACACGGCCTGGACGATCCAGGTAACAGACAAATGACATAGCTGGTATCTGCAGTGGCTGAACCTGGGCGATCCAGGTGACATACAACATTTTTAACACGGCCTGGACGATCCAGGTAACAGAAAAATGACATAGCTGGAACCTGCAGCGACTGAACCAGGGCGATCCAGGTGACATACAACATTAAACTCGGCCTGGACGATCCAGGTGACATACAACATTAAACTTGGCCTGGACGATCCAGGTGACATACAACATTTAACACGGCCTGGGCGATCCAGGTGACATACAAATGACATAGCTGGTATCTGCAGCGGTTGAACCTGGGTGATCCAGGTGACATACAACATTAAACTTGGCCTGGACGATCCAGGTGACATACAACCTTAAACTCGGCCTGGACGATCCAGGTGACATACAACATTTTTAACACGGCCTGGACGATCCAGGTAACAGAAAAATGACATAGCTGGAACCTGCAGCGACTGAACCAGGGCGATCCAGGTGACATACTACATTTAATTCGGCCTGGGCGATCCAGGTGACATACAACATTTAACTCGGCCTGGACGATCCAGGTAACAGACAAATGACATAGCCGGCATCTGCAGTGGCTGAACCTGGGCGATCCAGGTGACATACAACATTTAAATCGGCCTGGACAATCCAGGTAACAAGACAAAAAAAACATAGCCGGTATCTGCAGCGGCTGAACCTGGACGGACAAGGTAACATAGGGCCTGTTTAAAAAGTGTTCGCTCGCCACTGTCAACTCATCCCCAGCTAGGACATGCGTTGGAAAAAGCGATGAAGCCCGTTACGCACAATCGTGGACCCCTGGTACCTGCTGACACTGCGAGGCACAGCCTCCATATCATGATGCAGCCCCGGCCTGCACGGTTCAAATAAGCCTTTAACTAACCCATCGTGCTTACCAAATTAATGATTTTTTTATTTTTTATTTTTCCGCATTAAATATTGCCACCAACGTAGGCAAGCCCACTGCTTCCTACCTGTGCCGCCTCTGCTACCTTGCGCATCTCTGCTGTTTTTTTTTTTCGAGTTTAAAACAATGTTAAGGGAGGTCTGGACAGCTTGTGCGTGGGCTGGGGGGGGGGGACCCAGAGCCTGCACCCTTGCCTCGACTGGAAAGTGCTGTCCCCGATTGCCTAACCCATGCCCCAAAGGAATGGGCGGTGGACGTGTGTGGGAGGATCTCTCGCTCGGTGCTCAGCTGGAAGTGCCTGTGGAAGCCCGGCGGACATGTGTGCATTCCACCGTGGACCGCACACCATCCGCGCGGACCTCTCGCGAGAAGAGAGCCCTACCCGTGGCCGCGAGTATGCGGTACACTCCATACTCCAGGTACTTACTTGGAGACCGAAAGAACCTCTCTTGGTATTGTAGCGCTATACCGTATAGCGAATCGCACGTGGAAAACGATCGTGAAGCTTGCTCGTGCCGGCAGCTAGATGTGGCTCCTCCTACAGACGTGAGTGAGACACACCACCGGTGGATAGGAGTGGCAGGTATATATAGGGCACTGACTCCCTGTCCACAAATACAGGCTGACAGCCTTAATACATGCGAAAATTGAGAAGTGTGTTTTTGCCGTTCAGGAGATACAGTTCCTGGGATATCTATTATCTGCTTCAGGTTTCCGTATGGATCCTAGGAAAGTCCAGGCAATTCTAGATTGGGATCTTCCTGAGAACCTTAAAGCACTGCAACGGTTTTTGGGTTTCGCAAATTTCTATAGAAAATTCATTAAAAACTATTCTGTGATTGTCAAACCCCTTACTGACATGACTAGGAAGGGGACTGATTTTTCTATATGGTCTGACGCCGCCAAAATGGCATTTTCCTCTCTAAAAGAGAGGTTTATCTCAGCACCGGTACTAATCCAACCTGATGTCTCCCAGCCTTTTATTGTTGAAGTAGATGCATCAGAGGTGGGAGTGGGAGCTGTACTGTCTCAGGGTCCGTCTCCTGGCAAATGGCATCCATGTGCTTTCTTTTCTAAAAAAAACCTCTCTGCAGCGGAGAAGAACTATGATATTGGCAATAGGGAACTATTAGCTATTAAACTACCGTTTGAAGAATGGCGTCACTTTTTAGAGGGGGCAATCCACCCCGTCACTGTGATTACGGACCACAAAAACCTTTTGTACCTCGAATCAGCTAAGCGTCTCACCCCTAGACAAGCTAGGTGGTCTCTATTTTTTACCAGGTTTAACTTTTTCATCACCTATCGTCCTGGGGCAAAAAATACCAAGGCAGATGCATTATCTCGTAGTTTCCCTGGAGGGGGTAATGTGGGTGATCCGGTACCCATTCTACAAAGAGGGGTGGTTGTCTCTGCTGTACACTCTGTTCTGGAGGGGAAGGTGTTAGAGGCCCAGGGGGACGCCCAGGTCTCTTGCCCCTCAGAGAAATAGTTTGTACCGTTAAACCTGCAACTCGAATTATTAAAGTAACATCATAATTCGGCACTTGCTGGGCACCCGGGTAGTAAAGCAACCTTGGAGCTATTGTCTCGTCGTTTTTGGTGGCCAAGGTGTCACCACCAGACATCTGAGAAACTCTGACAGATGTCCTTCAGAACCTCCTCTTTGAGGTTCCTTTTGTTTTGCTTTCATTTTCTCATCTCGTTAGCCTCTCTCAGCTGTCATGTAGTTGCATTGATTGCATCCCTTTAAATCCCTTCCCATACTGCATCACTTTGCGGTTTTCACAACTTCCTGGAGTGTATGCTGGATGCTACTACTGAGTCTTCTACAGATAAGTTTTGTTCATTCATTTGTATTTTCCTGTTTGCTGGATCTCAGGTGACCCTGACTCCCTCCGTATCAAGTCCCCTCACTATTATAGGGTGTTCAGTCGAGGTACGAGGATATGCGATCTTCTACCATTGAGAATTTTGCATAGGCTGAGCAGTTAGGGAGAGAGTCAGGTCTGTTGCAGGGCTCCCTCTTTTGTTCCTTAGTTTTGGATACAGTCAGTCGGATCTTCCTTTTGTGTCTTCTTGTTTGCTGTACACCTTCCGTGACATTATAAACCGCCAAAACCGTCTTAAGCATGAATCCGGTTTCAACCTTGATTGACCGCATGCAGGGTCTTTCACTGGAGGTAGAAGATCTCCGGAAAACTGTCTCTCAGTTTGAGGTGACCGTTTCTGCTTGCATTCATGGAGTTTGTTCTGAGCCTAAGATCTCACTCCCGGATACGTTCTCCGGGGGTAGTGAGAATTTTGTTCGTTTTAGAGAGGCTTGCAAACTCCATTTTCGCTTACTTCCCCATTCCTCTGGTGATGAGGAGCGGAGGGTGGGGATCATCATCTCGCTGCTCAGGGATAACGCTCAGTCTTGGGCTTTTTCGCTGCCGGTGGGGGCACGTCCCCTCCGTTCAGTGGATGAATTTTTTTTTAGCCCTGGGTCAGATATATGATGATCCGGATCGTATTGCTCTGGCTGAGTCTAGACTACGTCTTTTATGCCAGGGTAAACAATCCGCAGAGATATACTGCTCAGAATTTCGGAGATGGGCAGCTGATACTGGTTGGAACGATGCTGCACTCCGAAGTCAATTTTGCCATGGTCTTTCAGAGGGATTGAAAGATGCATTTGCCTTTCATGAGAGACCTACCTCCTTGGACTCTGCCATGTCTCGGGCCGTTCGTATTGACAGGCGTCTTAGAGAGAGAGGAGAGATCACTCCTTCCTGTCATACTCAGTCCAAGGACAGTGCGGCGGTCTCATTCAGTGCACAGGGGTCTCAGTCGCTCTCAATCCCTTCTGAGCAGGAGCCCATGCAGCTGGGTTTGCTTGCCTCTGACAATAGAGGATTCAGCTCTCATGGGAAGGTTTGTTTCTGTCCCTCTAGGAGATTCAGGCAGTTTTTTGAGAGTAATAAAGAAACAAAAAGAAAAAAATCCTCTAAAAACGTTCTATCTGTTACTATTGGCAAAGTTGATGCGGAAATTGAAGGTTTTCAGTTTGCTTGTACTTCCAGTTTTGTCCTACCTGCCAGGGTGGCGCTAGAGAGCAAGAATATTTTTTGTGAGATTTTTGTAGATAGTGGAGCAGCTGTCAATCTTATTGATAATCAATTTGCTATAACTCATGGTTTCCAGGTATGCACTTTGGGAAAGGATATACCTGTTTTTGCTATTGATTTCGTTCCACTTTCTCAGAAATCGTTAAAGGGCATAGTTCACAATATCCGTTTAATTGTGAGTGATACTCATGTTGAGGATGTGTCATGTTTCGTCCTAAATGGGTTGCCTACTCCTCTAGTGTTGGGGCTACCCTGGCTCACTAAACATAACCCCACCATTGATTGGCAAGCGAGGCAAATAAATGGTTGGAGTGACTTTTGCAGAGAGAATTGCCTCACGACATCTGTTTCAGAGGTTTCTACTAAGACTGTACCATCTTTTCTCTCTGAATTTTCAGATGTGTTTTCTGAGAGTGGTGTTCAGGAGTTGCCCCCTCACAGGGAGTACGATTGCCCTATTAATCTCACCCCAGGCGCCAAGCTGCCAAAATCTCGTTTATACAATCTCTCCCAACCTGAAAGGGTAGCTATGCGTGCTTATATCTCTGAGAGTCTGAGAAAGGGACACATACGACCCTCGAAGTCACCTGTTGCCGCTGGTTTTTTCTTTGTTAAGAAAAAAGATGGTTCTTTAAGACCATGTCTGGATTTCAGGGAGCTGAACCCTATCACAATTCGTGACCCAAATCCGCTTCCTCTGATCCTGGACCTGTTTAACCAGATTGTGGGGGCTAAAGTTTTTTCCAAATTGGATCTAAGAGGGGCATACAACCTGGTCAGGGTCAGAGAAGGAGACGAATGGAAGACGGCCTTCAATACCCCTGAGGGCCATTTTGAGAATTTGGTTATGAATTTTGGTTTGATGAATGCTCCAGCCGCTTTTCAGCATTTTGTGAACAGCATTTTTTATCATTTTTAATGGGGAAATTTGTATTAGTGTATCTGGATGACATTTTGATTTTTTTCTCCTGATTTCAAAACTGATAAGGAACATTTACGTCAGGGCTTGCTCATCCTGCGGGAGAATAAATTGTACGCTAAACTGGAAAAATGTGTGTTTGCGGTTCCGGAAATTCAATTTCTGGGGTTTCTTCTCTCCGCTTCTGGTTTTCGCATGGACCCCAAGAAGGTCTGCGCTGTGCGTGAGTGGGAGCTTCCTGAGAATCAGAAGGCGCTGATGCGTTTTCTTGGTTTTGCCAATTATTACAAGAAGTTTATTTTGAATTATTCCTCTGTTGTTAAACCACTCACTGATATGACTAGAAAGGGGGTAGATTTTTCCTCCTGGTCGGTAGAGGCGCGTAAGGCCTTTTCTAATATCAAGGAGAGTTTTGCTTCCGCTCTCATCTTGGTACAACCTGATATTTCTCTACCCTTCATAGTTGAGGTTGATGCTTCTGAGGTGGGTGTGGGTGCGGTCTTGTCTCAGGGTCCCTCTCCTGCCAAATGGCGACCATGTGCCTTTTTCTCGAAGAAACTCTCCTCCGCAGAGAGAAATTACGATGTGGGAGATAGGGAGTTGTTGGCCATCAAGTTAGCTTTTGAGGAATGGAGCCATTGGCTAGAGGGAGCCAGACACCCTATTACCGTGTTTACTGACCGTAAGAATCTGGCCTACTTGGAGTCAGCCAAGCGTCTGAACCCGAGACAGGCCAGATGGTCTTTGTTCTTTTCAAGGTTTAATTTTGTTGTCACCTTCCGCCCTGGGGTTAAGAATGTGAAGGCGGATGCCCTGTCACGTTGTTTTCCGGGAGGTGGGAATTTTGAAGACCCGGGTCCCATTTTGGCTGAAGGTGTGGTGGTCTCTGCTCTTTATCCTGAATTGGAGGCAGAGGTTCAGGTAGCCCAGTCAGAGGCTCCTGATCTTTGTCCTCCTGGGAGGTTGTTTGTGCCTCTCGCTTTAAGACACAAGATTTTTAAGGAGCACCACGATACTGTCCTTGCTGGGCACCCAGGGGCAAGAGCCACACTGGATCTCATCGCTCGGAGATTCTGGTGGCCGGCGCTTCGTAAGTCGGTTGAGGGTTTTGTGGCAGCCTGCGAGACCTGCGCTCGTGCCAAAGTCCCTCATTCACGGCCCTCAGGTCCTCTCCTTCCCTTACCCATTCCTTCCCGTCCTTGGACATATCTGTTACGGACCTGCCTTGTTCCTCGGGGAAGACTGTGATTCTGGTGGTGGTGGACCGTTTTAGCAAAATGGTGCATTTCATTCCTTTTCCTGGCTTGCCCAATGCTAAGACTCTGGCGCAGGCATTTATTGATCACATTGTCAAATTGCATGGTATTCCTTCAGACATTGTCTCTGATAGGGGCACACAGTTTGTTTCCAGATTCTGGAAGGCTTTCTGTTCTCGCTTGGGGGTTCGGTTGTCATTCTCTTCTGCTTTCCACGCACAGTCGAATGGTCAGACAGAGCGCGTCAATCAGAATCTGGAGACGTATCTGCGCTGTTTTGTGGCGGAGAATCAGGAGGATTGGTGTTCTTTTCTCTCCCTTGCTGAGTTTGCTTTAAATAACCGTCGTCAGGAGTCCTCTGATAAGTCACAATTTTTTGGTGCATATGGGTTTCATCCGCAGTTTGGGACATTCTCTGGAGAGGGGTCCTCTGGTTTACCTGATGAGGACAGATTCTCCTCGTCTTTGTCATCGATTTGGCAAAAGATTCAGGATAATCTAAAGAGCATGAGTGAGAGATATAAGCGTGTGGCGGATAAGAGACGTGTGCCTGGTCCGGACCTGAATGTTGGTGATCTGGTGTGGTTGTCTACTAAGAATATCAAATTGAAGGTTCCCTCCTGGAAGTTGGGTCCTAAGTTTATTGGGCCTTACAAAATCTTGTCCATCATCAATCCTGTTGCCTACCGTCTTGATCTTCCTCAGACTTGGACGATCCATAATGTTTTTCATAAGTCCTTATTAAAACCTTATGTCCAACCCATTGTACCCTCGTCTTTGCCTCCTCCTCCGATTGTTGTTGATGGTAATCTTGAATTTCAGGTCTCTAGGATTGTGGATTCTCGTCTTGTCCGCGGTTCTCTTCAGTACCTCGTTCATTGGGAGGGTTATGGTCCTGAGGAGAGGATGTGGGTCCCAGTGATGGACATTAAGGCCACTCGTCTCATCAGGGCTTTCCATAGGTCCCATCCTGAGAAGGTGGGCTCTGAGTGTCCGGAGTCTACTCGTAGAAGGAGGGGTACTGTCACCAACAGACATCTGAGAAGCTCTGACAGATGTCCTTCAGAACCTCCTCCTTGAGGTTCCTTTTTGTTTTGCTTTCATTTTCTCATCTTGTTAACCTCTCTCAGCTGTCATGTAGTTGCATTGATTGCATCCCTTTAAATCCCTTCCCATACTGCATCACTTTGCGGTTTTCACAACTTCCTGGAGTGTATACATGCTGGATGCTACTACTGAGTCTTCTACAGATAAGTTTTGTTCATTCATTTGTATTTTCCTGTTTGCTGGATCTCAGGTGACCCTGACTCCCTCCGTATCAAGTGTAGGGAGCCGGTGGTCGGGTCCCCTCACTATTATAGGGTGTTCAGGTGTTATACAGTCGAGGTACGAGGATATGCGATCTTCTACCATTGAGAATTTTGCATAGGCTGAGCAGTTAGGGAGAGAGTCAGGTCTGTTGCAGGGCTCCCCCTTTTGTTCCTTAGTTTTGGATCCAGTCAGTCGGATCTTCCTTTTGTGTCTTCTTGTTTGCTGTACACCTTCCGTGACACAAGGTTGCGTCAGGATGTAATGGATTTTGTATCTACTTGTTCTACTTGTGCACGCGCTAAAGTCTCTCATACACGTCCTGCAGGGTCTTTATTGCCACTTGTCATTCCCAATAGGCCATGGACACATCTGTCAATGGATTTCATCACTGACTTACCTTTGTCTGCGGGTAAAACAGTTATCTTGGTAGTAGTAGACAGGTATAGCAAAATGGTACACTTCATTGCGTTACCCGCACTACCTAATGCTAAGACTCTTGCTCAGGTATTCATCAGTGAAATCGTGAAGCTTCACGGGGTTCCTTCCGATGTTGTTTCGGATCGGGAACCCAGTTTATTTCTAAGTTTTGGAAAGCTTTTTGTTCCTGTTTGGGGGTACACTTGTCCTTTTCCTCAGCTTTCCATCCTCAGTCGAATGGACAGACTGAGCATACCAACCAAAACCTTGAGACATACCTAAGGTGTTTTGTGTCTGAAAACCAAGAGGTGTGGTCATCATATTTACCGTTAGCCGAGTTTTCTATAAATAATCGTTGTCAGGAATCCACTGGCAAGTCATCATTTCTCGGTGCATATGGTTTTCATCCCCAATTCTGTACTTTCAAAGAGGGTGGGTCTTCTGGGGTTCCCAAAGAGGAACTGTTTTCGTCATCTCTTTCATCTGTATGGCAGAAAGTGCAAGCTAACTTGAAAAATATGGGAGGTAAATATAAATGCATGGCTGATAAGAAAAGGTCGCCAGGTCTGGACCTAGGAGTGAATGACTATGTGTGGTTATCTACTAGGAATATTAAGTTAAAGGTTCCCTCTTGGAAACTGGGTCCTAGGTTCATTGGTCCTTACAAAATAGTAGCCATCATTAACCCCGTGGCTTTTCGCCCGGAGCTACCTCAAACTTTTAAAATCCATAACGTCTTCCATAAGTCGTTATTCAAAAAGTATGTTCCACTTCTAGAACCGTCACCGCTGCCACCCCCTCCTGTTGTTGTGGATGGTAATCTAGAGTTTAAAATATCCAAAATTGTTGATTCTCGTCGGGTCCGCCGCTCTCTTCAATATCTGGTGCTGGCCCTGGAAATGTTGCCATTTAGGCTTGTGGACACTGAGGCTTTCCGCAGCCTGATGGTGGCGGTCGTCTCTCTCTTTACTCAATCCCCAGCCGCCACTATTTTGCACAGTGTGCCTTCCCCACGTTACACCAGCATGTGTCCCGTAACATCACCCGTGTCCTGATCAACGCAGTTATGGGGAAAGGTCCACACATGGACAAGTGCTTGTGGCCAGGGATGCTACATTTTCCTGACGGCACATTGGGTGAACGTTGTGGAGGCCGGGAGCGAGTTGTAGTCATGTGTAAGAACATTTATTTCTTCGAAACGCGTTGACTGTAAATGGATGTGTGAATTATGCCATTGGCGTTTTATTACCCGCTACTGGAAATAAAGAAACAATCACTCAAAAGATTACAGGTGCTTGAAATTTTTTCATCTTCATAACCATCGAGGTCTTACCTACATCTCCGTGCACCAAGGGTGGATCACTTGGATTTACAAAGCGGGTCAGCTGGATTTTCCTATTGCCTACATTACCGGGAGCGAGTTGTACCCTGGGATTGGAGAGGTGCTACCGACGCCAAGGACTGCGGGCCCTACTTCCATCAGGATTTCCGCCAACACCTACATTAGTGGCTGCAAATCCACCTTCTCCTCCTCCACCTCCTCCTTCACTTCCACCTTTGAATTGTCATCTTGCAGCACCAGTCAGCCATCAGTCAGTAGCTGATAGCAGTGTAGCACTGTAGTGGGGAAGTGGCAACAGGCCGTGCTGAAACTTATTTGCTTAGGTGACAAACAGCACACCGCCGCAGAGCTGTGGCAGGGTATAAGGGACCAGACTGAGCTGTGGCTCTCGCCACTCAACCAACAGCCAGGCATGGTTGTGTCTGATAATGGCCGTAACTTGGTGGCGGCTTTGGAGCTCGGCAAGCTCACACACTTACCATGCCTAGTCCACGTTTTAAACTTAGTGGTTCAGCATTTTCTCAAAACCTATCCCAATTTGCCTGAGCTACTGGTGAAGGTGCTCCGAGTGTGTGCCCATTTCCGAAAGCCATCTACAGCTGCTGACGGTCTAGCAGTGCTGTAGCAGCGCTTGCAATTGCCAGCTCACCGACTGTTTCACATATTGGCCAGGCTTTGTGAGCAGCAGAGGGCAGTAGTGGAATACCAGCTGCAACATGGTCATCGACTTTTCAGTCAGATGCCGCTCTTCACAATCGACGAGTGGGCATGGATGTCTGACCTCTGTGAGTTTTTACGCAACTTTGAGGAATCAACACAGATGGTGAGTGGCAATGCCGCTATTATCAGAGGAACCATCCCACTTCTGTGTCTACTGAACCGCTCATTGCTCACAATGAAGACGGAAGCTTTGCATATGGAAGAGGTGTAAATGGGGGAAGACAGTACACAGGGTGATAGCTAGAACACCCTCATTTTGTCTTCTCAGCGCAAATTGGATGAGGAGGAGGAGGAACAGGAGATGGTTGCCTCTGCTACAGAGGGTAGTACCCATAGCAGGTTTATTATATCGGTTCAGCGTGGATGGGCATAAGAGGAGGAAGTGGATAAGGAGATTGAGAGTCATCCTCCTGATGAGGACAGCGGAATCTTGTCTGTTGGGACTCTGGCACATAGAGCTGACTTTATGTTATGCTGCCTTTCCCGTGACCCACGCATTGTACGCATTTTGGCCAACACCGATTACTGGTTGTTCACCATTCTCGACGACCGCTACAAAAATAACTTCTCATCTCTCATTCCTGTGGTGGAGAGGACTAGCAAAATGGTGCAATACCAGAAGGTCCTTGTGGAAAATTGCTCCAAAAATTTCCAGCTGACAACGCTGGCGGCAGAGTACGTAGTTTCTTGGGCAACCGAGGAGGTGAGATGAGGGGAACACACAGCAGTTCCAACAGAGGCAGGGCAACACTCTCCAAGGCCTGGGATAGTTTCATGACACCCCGCCAGCACCCTCACCCTGATGCGTACAACTATTGGGTGTCCAAGCTGGACACGTGGCACGAACTGGCGCTCTATGCCTTGGAGGTGCTGGCCTGCCCTGCAGCCAGCGTTTTGTCAGAGCGAGTGTTTAGTGCTGCTGGGGGCATAATAGCTAATACGCGCATCCGTCTGTCAACTGAAAATGCTGACTGGTTGACTCTTATCAAAATGAACAAGGCCTGGATTGCCCCTGACTACTCTACTCCACCAGAGGAAAGCGGCTAAACATAAAGGCACTTTAAATGTGGCTTTTATGGTGTATTGAAAGCACTGTACCCATGCACCCCTTCCACCACAAAAAAGGGTATATGGTTCAATCTTCCTTTTTTCCTCCTCCTCCTCCATCATATCAACATGCTTATTAGGCTGCCCTTGCTCCTAATGTTTTAGAGAGTCAGCTCAGCAGCAGACCCTCAACTATAATTTTTTAGATGGTCAGCTCAGCAGCAGGCCCTCGCCCCCATAATTTTTTTCATAGTCAGATCAGCAGCAGGCACTCGCCCCTAATATTTTAGAGAGTCATCTCACCAGCAGACCCTCAAACATAATTTTTTTGATGGTCAGCTCAGCAGCAGGCCCTCACCCCTAATGTTTTAGAGGGTCAGCTCAGCAGCAGGCTGTCACAGGTAACGGGGAGGGGAAAACACCAAATATCCATAACAATGAAAGGACAACAATCTAGGCCTCTAAAACTAAGGAAGAGGGATGGTGACCCACTAATAATCCCTAGGTCTTTCCCTAACTCCTGCCAGTATAAGCAAATCCTGAAGGTGGAAATACCCATACGCCGGATACCTAAAGCCCTGCTCAAACTGACAAGCTCTAGAATAGGGAGCAGAAGACGAGACAGCTGGTTCCTCCCCAGATGGAGGAACCCGCGTCTCCCTAGGAAAAACATACTCCAGAGAAAGACAAACTGTGAAGGCAACAAGTACTTAGCTTTAGAGAAGTATGGAGAAGCAGGAGATCCAATGCAACCAAGCTCTAGCAACTCCTTACAGAAAGTATTAATTGCATTGTTAGCAGTGTGAGGCGGACCTAAATAGAGCCTCATCACTGATAACGAGCGGCACCTGCGGAGAGGTGAGATCCTGCCAAGCAACAACATACGAGAGGAAAACAGAGAGACCTGTCAGATAGCCTTTCGTGCAGCAAGTCTATTCGATCTTCTCACCTCTCTCACAGGAGGGACCCTGACAGTACCCCACTTCTACGGGTGGCCTCCGGACACCCAGGACCAACTTTATCAGGGAGCGCCCTGTGAAAGGCCCTCACAAGGCGACTGGCATTCACGTCGGTCGCAGGAACCCACATTCTTTCCTCTGGCCCCAACTTCCAAGAGGGTACCTTCAACTTCATGTTTCTTGTGGACAGCCACACCGAATCACCCACGCTCAGGTCTGGATCACTTACACGTCTGTTGTCAGCCACACATTTATACTTTTTACCCATTTTATTTAAATTGTTTTGAATCTTCCGCCAAATAGATGACAACGAAGAGGAGAATCTTTCCTCTTCAGGTATACTAGACGTCTCAGTACCAGAAATAGTGCCAAACTATGGATGGAACCCATATGCACCAAAAAACTGCGAATTATCAGTGGACTCCTGTCTATGGTTATTTATGGCAAACTCGGCCAATGAAAAAAATGAAGATCAATCCTCTTGATTCTCAGAAACAAAACATCTCAAAAATAAGTCTACAGATTTTGGTTAGTGCGCTCTGTCTGCCCGTTCGACTGAGGATGAAAGGCCAAAGAGAAGGACAATTTTACCCCCAGATGAGTACAGAACGCCTTCCAGAATCTAGAAACAAATTAAGTCCCTCTATCAGACACCACATCAGAGGGAATGCCATGTAGTTTTACGATGTTATCAACAAACACTTGAGCGAAAGTTTTAGCATTAGGTAAACCTGATAATGGTATGAAGTGCGCCATCTTTCTGAAGTGGTCAACCACCACCAGGATCACAGTCTTCCCAGAAGAATTTGGAAAATCTGTGATAAAGTCCATGGACAAATGAGTCCAGGGTCGGGATGTGATAGACAAGGGAAGTAGAGATCCTGAAGGCCAAGAATGAGCCACCTTAGCACGCGCATAAGTCTCACAAGCTGCCTCATAGCCCTAAACACATTTACGTAACCCTGGCCACCAGAATCTATGAGAAATTAGATCCACAGGGGATATTCTCCCAGGGTGTCCCGTAAGAACAGTAATGTGATGTTCCTTAACCACTTCAGCCCCCAGTGCTTAAACACCCTGAAAGACCAGGCCACTTTTTACACTTCTGACCTACACTACTTTCACCGTTTATTGCTCGGTCATGCAACTTACCACCCAAATGAATTTTACCTCCTTTTCTTCTCACTAATAGAGCTTTCATTTGGTGGTATTTCATTGCTGCTGACATTTTTACTTTTTTTGTTATTAATCGAAATTTAACGATTTATTTGCAAAAAAATGACATTTTTCACTTTCAGTTGTAAAATTTTGCAAAAAAAAACGAGATCCATATAGAAATTTTTCTCTAAATTTATAGTTCTACATGTCTTTGATAAAAAAAAAATGTTTGGGTAAAAAAAAAATGCTTTGGGTAAAAGTTATAGCGTTTAGAAACTATGGTACAAAAATGTGAATTTCCGCTTTTTGAAGCAGCTCTGACTTTCTGAGCACCTGTCATGTTTCCTGAGGTTCTACAATGGCCAGACAGTACAAACACCCCACAAATGACCCCATTTCGGAAAGTACACACCCTAAGGTATTTGCTGATGGGCATAGTGAGTTCATAGAACTTTTTATTTTTTGTCACAAGTTAGCGGAAAATGATGATTTTTTTTTTTTTTTCTTACAAAGTCTCATATTCCACTAACTTGTGACAAAAAATAAAAACTTCTATGAACTCACTATGCCCATCACGAAATACCTTGGGGTCTCTTCTTTCCAAAATGGGGTCACTTGTGGGGTAGTAATACTGCCCTGGCATTCTAGGGGCCCAAATGTGTGGTAAGTAGTTTGAAATCAAATTCTGTAAAAAATGACCTGTGAAATCCGAAAGGTGCTCTTTGGAATATGGGCCCCTTTGCCCACCTAGGCTGCAAAAAAGTGTCACACATCTGGTATCTCTGTATTCAGGAGAAGTTGAGGAATGTGTTTTGGGGTGTCTTTTTACATATACCCATGCTGGGTGAGATAAATATCTTGGTCAAATGCCAACTTTGTATAAAAAAAATGGGAAAAGTTG
This sequence comes from Bufo bufo, assembly GCF_905171765.1. Taxonomy (NCBI): domain Eukaryota; kingdom Metazoa; phylum Chordata; class Amphibia; order Anura; family Bufonidae; genus Bufo; species Bufo bufo. The sequence goes on along the minus strand of NC_053395.1, from coordinate 120,000,699 downwards.
TCTTTTGCCAAGATATTTCTCTCACCCAGCATGGGTATATGTAAAATGACACCCCAAAACACATTCCCCACCTTCTCCTGAGTACGGCAATACCAGATGTGTGACACTTTTTTGCAGCCTAAGGTGGGCAAAGGGGCCCACATTCCAAAGAGCACCTTTCGGATTTCACATGTCATTTTTTACAGAATTTGATTTCAAACTCCTTACCACACATTTGGGCCCCTAGAATGCCAGGGCAGTATAACTACCCCACAAGTGACCCCATTTTGGAAAGAAGACACCCCAAGGTATTCCGTGAGGGGCATGGCAAGTTCCTAGAATTTTTTATTTTTTGTCACAAGTTAGTGGAAAATGATGATTTTTTTTTTTTCATACAAAGTCTCATATTCCACTAACTTGTGACAAAAAATAAAAACTTCCATGAACTCACTATGCCCATCAGCGAATACCTTGGGGTCTCTTCTTTCCAAAATGGGGTCACTTGTGGGGTAGTTATACTGCCCTGGCATTCTAGGGGCCCAAATGTGTGGTAAGGAGTTTGAAATCAAATTCTGTAAAAAATGACCTGTGAAATCCGAAAGGTGCTCTTTGGAATATGGGCCCCTTTGCCCACCTAGGCTGCAAAAAAGTGTCACACATCTGGTATCTCCGTACTCAGGAGAAGGTGGGGAATGTGTTTTGGGGTGTCATTTTACATATACCCATGCTGGGTGAGATAAATATCTTGGTCAAATGCCAACTTTGTATAAAAAAATGGGAAAAGTTGTCTTTTGCCAAGATATTTCTCTCACCCAGCAGGGGTATATGTAAAATGACACCCCAGAACACATTCCCCACCTTCTCCTGAGTACGGAGATACCAGATGTGTGACACTTTTTTGCAGCCTAGGTGGGCAAAGGGGCCCATATTCCAAAGAGCACCTTTCGGATTTCACAGGTCATTTTTTACAGAATTTGATTTCAAACTCCTTACCACACATTTGGGCCCCTAGAATGCCAGGGCAGTATAACTACCCCACAAGTGACCCCATTTTGGAAAGAAGAGACCCCAAGGTATTCGCTGATGGGCATAGTGAGTTCATGGAAGTTTTTATTTTTTGTCACAAGTTAGTGGAATATGAGACTTTGTATGAAAAAAAAAATATATAAATAAATCAGCCATTTCCACTAACTTGTGACAAAAAATAAAAAATTCTAGGAGCTCGCCATGCCCCTCACAGAATACCTTGGGGTGTCTTCTTTCCAAAATGGGGTCACTTGTGGGGTAGTTATACTGCCCTGGCATTTTCCAGGGGCCCTAATGTGTGGTAAGTAGGTAAATGACCTGTGAAATCCTAAAGGTGCTCTTTGGAATATGGGCCCCTTTGCCCACCTAGGCTGCAAAAAAGTGTCACACATGTGGTATCGCCGTATTCAGGAGAAGGTGGGGAATGTGTTTTGGGGTGTCATTTTACATATACCCTTGCTGGGTGAGAGAAATATCTTGGCAAAAGACAACTTTTCCCATTTTTTTATACAAAGTTGGCATTTGACCAAGATATTTCTCTCACCCAGCATGGGTATATGTAAAATGACACCCCAAAACACATTCCCCAACTTCTCCTGATACCAGACTTCTTCTCACGCTTTGGGGCCCCTAGAATGCCAGGGCAGTATAAATACCCCACATGTGACCCCATTTTGGAAAGAAGACACCCCAAGGTATTCAATGAGGGGCATGGCGAGTTCATAGAAATTTTTTTTTTTTGGCACAAGTTAGCGGAAATTGATATTTTTAATTTTTTTCTCACAAAGTCTCCCGTTCCGCTAACTTGGGACAAAAATTTCAATCTTTCATGGACTCAATATGCCCCTCACGGAATACCTGGGGGTGTCTTCTTTCCGAAATGGGGTCACATGTGGGGTATTTATACTGCCCTGGCATTCTAGGGGCCCTAAAGCGTGAGAAGAAGTCTGGAATATAAATGTCTAAAAAATTTTACGCATTTGGTTTCCGTGAGGGGTATGGTGAGTTCATGTGAGATTTTATTTTTTGACACAAGTTAGTGGAATATGAGACTGTAAGAAAAAAAAAAAAAAAATTCCGCTAACTTGGGCCAAAAAAATGTCTGAATGGAGCCTTACAGGGGGGTGATCAATGACAGGGGGGTGATCAATGACAGGGGGGGTGATCAATGAAAGGGGGGGTGATCAATGACAGGGGGTTGATCAGGTAGTCTATATGGGGTGATAACCACAGTCATTGATCACGCCCGTGTAAGGCTTCATTCAGACGTCCGTATGCGTTTTGCGGATCCGATCCATCTATCAGTGCATCCGTAAAAATCATGCGGACATCTGAATGGAGCTTTACAGGGGGGTAATCAATGACAGGGGGGTGATCAGGGAGTCTATATGGGGTGATCACCACAGTCATTGATCACGCCCCTGTAAGGCTTCATTCAGACGTCCGGATGCGTTTTGCGGATCCGATCCATCTATCAGTGGATCCGTAAAAATCATGCGGACGTCTGAATGGAGCTTTACAGGGGGGTAATCAATGACAGGGGGGTGATCAATGACAGGGGGGTAATCAATGACAGGGGGGTGATCAGGGAGTCTATATGGGGTGATCACCACAGTCATTGATCACGCCCCTGTAAGGCTTCATTCAGACGTCCGGATGCGTTTTGCGGATCGGATCCATCTATCAGTGCATCCGTAAAAATCATGCGGACATCTGAATGGAGCTTTACAGGGGGGTGATCAAGGAGTCTATATGGGGTGATCACCACAGTCATTGATCATGCCCCTGTAAGGCTTCATTCAGACGTCCGGATGCGTTTTGCGGATCCGATCCATCTATCAGTGCATCCGTAAAAATCATGCGGACATCTGAATGGAGCTTTACAGGGGGGTAATCAATGACAGGGGGGTGATCACCACAGTCATTGATCATGCCCCTGTAAGGCTTCATTCAGACGTCCGGATGCGTTTTGCGGATCCGATCCATCTATCAGTGCATCCGTAAAAATCATGCGGACATCTGAATGGAGCTTCACAGGGGGGTGATCAGGGAGTCTATATGGGGTGATCACCACAGTCATTGATCATGCCCCTGTAAGGCTTCATTCAGACGTCCGGATGCGTTTTGCGGATCCGATCCATCTATCAGTGGATCCGTAAAAATCATGCGGACGTCTGAATGGAGCTTTACAGGGGGGTAATCAATGACAGGGGGGTAATCAATGACAGGGGGGTGATCAGGTAGTCTATATGGGGTGATCACCACAGTCATTGATCACACCCCTGTAAGGCTTCATTCAGACGTCCGGATGCGTTTTGCGGATCGGATCCATCTATCAGTGCATCCGTAAAAATCATGCGGACATCTGAATGGAGCTTTACAGGGGGGTGATCAAGGAGTCTATATGGGGTGATCACCACAGTCATTGATCATGCCCCTGTAAGGCTTCATTCAGACGTCCGGATGCGTTTTGCGGATCCGATCCATCTATCAGTGCATCCGTAAAAATCATGCGGACATCTGAATGGAGCTTTACAGGGGGGTAATCAATGACAGGGGGGTGATCACCACAGTCATTGATCATGCCCCTGTAAGGCTTCATTCAGACGTCCGGATGCGTTTTGCGGATCCGATCCATCTATCAGTGCATCCGTAAAAATCATGCGGACATCTGAATGGAGCTTCACAGGGGGGTGATCAGGGAGTCTATATGGGGTGATCACCACAGTCATTGATCATGCCCCTGTAAGGCTTCATTCAGACGTCCGGATGCGTTTTGCGGATCCGATCCATCTATCAGTGGATCCTTAAAATCATGCGGACGTCTGAATGGAGCTTTACAGGGGGGTAATCAATGACAGGGGGGTAATCAATGACAGGGGGGTGATCAGGTAGTCTATATGGGGTGATCACCACAGTCATTGATCACGCCCCTGTAAGGCTTCATTCAGACGTCCGGATGCGTTTTGCGGATCCGATCCATCTATCAGTGGATCCGTAAAAATCATGCGGACATCTGAATGTAGCTTTACAGGGGGGTGATCAATGACAGGGGGGTAATCAATGACAGGGGGGTGATCAGGGAGTCTATATGGGGTGATCAGGGGCTAATAAGGGGTTAATAAGTGACGGGGGGGGGGGTGTAGTGTAGTGTAGTGGTGCTTGGTGCTACTTTACTGAGCTACCTGTGTCCTCTGGTGGTCGATCCAAACAAAGGGGACCACCAGAGGACCAGGTAGCAGGTATATTAGACGCTGTTATCAAAACAGCGTCTAATATACCTGTTAGGGGTTAAAAAAAACACATCTCCAGCCTGCCAGCGAACGATCGCCGCTGGCAGGCTGGAGATCAACTCTCTTACCTTCCGTTCCTGTGAGCGTGCGCGCCTGTGTGCGCGCGTTCACAGGAAATCTCGGCCATCGCGAGATGACGCATATATGCGTGACTCTGTGCAGGGCTGCCACCTCCGGAACGCGATCCTGCGTTAGGCGGTCCGGAGGTGGTTAAACACCTTGAGTCGTAGTTCCGAAGGGACAAGCAACTTCCCTGGAGGACATGAATCAGGTGTCTCTCCCTGGGCCTCCAACACCTCTGCCTCCAGTTCAGGATAAAGGGCGGATGCAACCACCCCATCAGCCAATATCGGAGCAGGATCCTCCGAATCTCCCCCCCCCCCCACCCCCTGGCAAAGCTACGCAACAAGGCATCCGCCTTGATGTTTTTAATCCCAGGACGATAAGTGACAATGAAATTAAATCTAGTAAAAAAACAACCACCATCTGGCCTGCCTTGGGTTCAGACGTTTAGCCTACTGCAGATAGGCCAGATTTTTGTGATCAGAAATTACCGTAACGGGATGAATCGCTCCTTCCAACCAATGACGCCACTCTTCAAAAGCCAATTTAATGGCCAACAACTCTCTATTACCTACATCATAATTTCTTTCGGCAGAAGATATTTTTTTTTCGTGAAAAAAGCACAAGGGCGCCATTTGCTAGGAGAAGAACCCTGCGACATGACTGCTCCAACCCCTACCTCTGATGCGTCAACTTCCACAATGAATGGTTGTGACTAGAGTTGAGCGAACACCTGAATGTTCGGGTTCGAGAAGTTCGGCCAGACTTCCCGGAAATGTTCGGGTTCGGGATCCGAACTCAACCCGAACCCCATTGAAGTCAATGGGGACCCGAACTTTTCGGCACTAAAAAGGCTGTAAAACAGCCAAGGAAAGGGCTAGAGGGCAGCAAAAGGCAGCAAAATGTAGGTAAATCCCCTGCAAACAAATGTGGATAGGGAAATGAATAAAAATAAAATAAATAAAAACTAACCAATATCAATTGGAGAGAGGTCCCATAGCAGAGAATCAGGCTTCATGTCATAGCAGAGAATCATGCTTCATGTCACCCACCACTGGAACAGGCCACTGTCAGATATTTTTAGGCCCCAGCACCCAGACAGAGGAGAGAGGTCCCATAGCAGAGAATCAGGCTTCATGTCATAGCAGAGAATCATGCTTCATGTCACCCAACACTGGAACAGGCCACTGTCAGATATTTTAAGGCCCCGGCACCCAGACAGAGGAGAGGTTCATTCAACTTTGGGTTGCCCCGCAATATAATGGTAAAATGAAAAATAAAAAGAGGATTGAATGAGAAAGTGCCCTGGAGTACAATAATATATGGTTAAGGGGAGGTAGTTATAAATGTCTAATCTGCACAAGGGATGGACAGGTCCTGTGGGATCCATGCCTGGTTTATTTTTATGAATGTCAGCTTGTCCACATTGGCTGTAGACAGGCGGCTGCGTTTGTCTGTAATGACGCCCCCTGCTGTGCTGAATACACGTTCAGACAAAACGCTGGCCGCCGGGCAGGCCAACACCTCCAAGGCATAAAAGGCTAGCTCTGGCCACGTGGACAATTTGGAGACCCAGAAGTTGAATGGGGCCGAACCATCAGTCAGTACGTGGAGGGGTGTGCACACGTACTGTTCCACCATGTTAGTGAAATGTGGTGCAGTTAGCTGTGGCATGTTGACAAAACTTTTCCACATCTCTGCCATGCTAACCCTGCCCTCAGAGGAGCTGGCCGTGACACAGCTGCGTTGGCGACCTCTTGCTCCTCCTCTGCCTTCGCCTTAGGCTTCCACTTGTTCCCCTGTGACATTTGGGAATGCTCTCAGTAGCGCGTCTACCAACGTGCGCTTGTACTCGCGCATCTTCCTATCACGCTCCCGTGCAGGAAGTAAGGTGGGCACATTGTCTTTGTACCGGGGATCCAGCAGGGTGGCAACCCAGTAGTCCGCACACGTTAAAATGTAACACTGCAGCATATAGTCGCTCATGTGTACCAGGCTGCCCAGAGGTAAGGACAAGCTGTCCTCTGTGGGAGGCGTATCGTCATCGTCCTGCCTTTCCCCCCAACCACGCACCAGTGATGGGCCCGAGCTGCGTTGGGTGCCACCCCGCTGTGAACATGCCTCATCCTCATCCTCCTCCACCTCCTCCTCATCCTCGTCCTCCTCGTCCTCCAGTAGTGGGCCCTGTCTGGCCACATTTGTACCTGGCCTCTGCTGTTGTAAAAAATCTCCCTCTGAGTCACTTCTAAGAGACTGGCCTGAAAGTGCTAAAAATGACCCCTCTTCCTCCTCTTCCTCCTGGGCCACCTCCTCTTCCATCATCGCCCTAAGTGTTTTCTCAAGGAGACATACACTCACCTAAAGAATTATTAGGAACACCATACTAATACGGTGTTGGACCCCTTTTGCCTTCAGAACTGCCTTAATTCTACGTGGCATTGATTCAACAAGGTGCTGATAGCATTCTTTAGAAATGTTGGCCCATATTGATAGGATAGCATCTTGCATTTGATGGAGATTTGAGGGATGCACATCCAGGGCACGAAGCTCCCATTCCACCACATCCCAAAGATGCTCTATTGGGTTGAGATCTGGTGACTGCGGGGGCCATTTTAGTACAGTGAACTCATTGTCATGTTCAAGAAACCAATTTGAAATGATTCAAGCTTTGTGACATGGTGCATTATCCTGCTGGAAGTAGCCATCAGAGGATGGATACATGTTCTCATTCTGTTTACGCCAAATTCGGACTCTACCATTTGAATGTCTCAACAGAAATCGAGACTCATCAGACTAGGCAACTTTTTTCCAGTCTTCAACAGTCCAATTTTGGTGAGCTCGTGCAAATTGTAGCCTCTTTTTCCTATTTGTAGTGGAGATGAGTGGCACCCGGTGGGGTCTTCTGCTGTTGTAGCCCATCCGCCTCAAGGTTGTGCGTGTTGTGGCTTCACAAATGCTTTGCTGCATACCTCGTTTGTAACGAGTGGTTATTTCAGTCAACGTTGCTCTTCTATCAGCTTGAATCAGTCGGCCCATTCTCCTCTGACCTCTAGCATCCACAAGGCATTTTTGCCCACAGGACTGCCGCATACTGGATGTTTTTCCCTTTTCACACCATTCTTTATAAACCCTAGAAATGGTTGTGCGTGAAAATCCCAGTAACTGAGCAGATTGTGAAATACTCAGACCGGCCCGTCTGGCACCAACAACCATGCCACTCTCAAAATTGCTTAAATCACCTTTTTTTCCCATTCTGACATTCAGTTTGGAGTTCAGGAGATTGTCTTGACCAGGACTACACCCCTAAATACATTGAAGCAACTGCCATGTGATTGGTTGACTAGATAATTGCATTAATGAGAAATAGAACAGGTGTTCCTAATAATTCTTTAGGTGAGTGTAGAAGTGGTATTGTAACGCTGATAACGGCGTCATCGCCACTGGCCATGTTGGTGGAGTACTCGAAACAGCGCAACAGGGCACACAGGTCTCGCATGGAGGCCCAGTCATTGGTGGTGAAGTGGTGCTGTTCCGCAGTGCGACTGACCCGTGCGTGCTGCAGCTGAAACTCCACTATGGCCTGCTGCTGCTCGCACAGTCTGTCCAGCATGTGCAAGGTGGAGTTCCACCTGGTGGGCACGTCGCATATGAGGCGGTGAGCGGGATGGCCGAAGTTACACTGTAGCGTAGACAGGCGAGCAGCGGCAGGATGTGAACGCCGGAAGGGCGCACAGACGGACTGCGCTTCATGCAGCTGCTCTGACATGTCGGGGTAGTTGTGAATGAACTTCTGCACCACCAAATTCAGCACATGCACCAGGCAAGGGATGTGCGTCAAAACGGCTAGTCCCAGAGCTTCGACGAGATTTCGCCCATTATCGCACACCACCAGGCCCGAGCTTGAGGCTCACCGGCAGCAACCACTCGTCGGTCTGTTGTTCAATACCCCGCCACAACTCCTGCGCGGTGTGGGGCCTGTTCCCCAAACATATGAGTTTCAGAATGGCCTGCTGACGTTTACCCCGGGCTGTGCTAAAGTTGGTGGTGAAGGTGTGTGGCTGACTGGATGAGCAGGTGGAAGAAGCAGAGTAGGAGGAGGAGTCTACAGGAGGCAAAGAATGTTGCCCTGCGATCCTTGGCGGCGGAAGGACGTGCGCCAAACAGCTCTCCGCCTGGGGCCCAGCCGCCACTACATTTACCCAGTGTGCAGTTAGGGAGATATAGCGTCCCTGGCCGTGCTTACTGGTCCACGTATCTGTGGTTAGGTGGACCTTGCCACAGATGGCGTTCCGCAGTGCACACTTGATTTTATCGGATACTTGGTTGTGCAGGGAAGGCACGGCACTCTTGGAGAAGTAGTGGCGGCTGGGAACAACATACTGTGGGACAGCAAGCGACATGAGCTGTTTGAAGCTGTCTGTGTCCACCAGCCTGAATGACAGCATTTCATAGGCCAGTAGTTTAGAAATGCTGGCATTCAGGGCCAGGGATCGAGGGTGGCTAGGTGGGAATTTATGCTTTCTCTCAAATGTTTGTGAGATGGAGAGCTGAACGCTGCCGTGTGACATGGTTGAGATGCTTGGTGACGCAGGTGGTGGTGTTGGTGGTACATCCTCTGTTTGCTGGGCGGCAGGTGCCAACGTTCCTCCAGAGGCGGAGGAAGAGGCCGAGGCAGCAGCAGAAGAGGTAGCAGGGAGAGCCTGAGTGACTTCCTTGTTTTTAAGGTGTTTACTCCACTGCAGTTCATGCTTTGCATGCAGGTACCTGGTCATGCAGGTTGTGCTAAGGTTCAGAACGTTAATGCCTCGCTTCAGGCTCTGATGGCACAGCGTGCAAACCACTCGGGTCTTGTCGTCAGCACATTGTTTGAAGAACTGCCACGCCAGGGAACTCCTTGAAGCTGCCTTTGGGGTGCTCGGTCCCAGATGGCAGTGGCCAGTAGCAGGCGGACTCTCTTGGCGGCAGGTGTTCTGCTTTTGCCCACTGCTCCCTCTTTTGCTACGCTGTTGGCTCGGTCTCACCACTGCCTCTTCCTCCGAACTCTGAAAGTCAGTGGCACGACCTTCATTCCATGTGGGGTCTAGGACCTCATCGTCCCCTGCATCGTCTTCCACCCAGTCTTCCTCCCTGACCTCCTGTTCAGTTTGCACACTGCAGAAAGAAGCAGCAGTTGGCACCTGTGTTTCATCATCAGAGACGTGCTGAGGTGGTATTCCCATGTCCTCATCATCAGGAAACATAAGTGGTTGTGCGTCAGTGCATTCTATGTCTTCCACCGCTGGTGAAGGGCTAGGTGGATGCCCTTGGGAAACCCTGCCAACAGAGTCTTTAAACAGCATAAGAGACTGCTGCATAAGTTGAGTCTCAGACAGTTTCCCTGATATGCAAGGGGGTGATGTGACAGACTGATGGGCTTGGTTTTCAGGCGCCATCTGTGCGCTTTCTGCAGAAGACTGGGTGAGAGATAATGTGAACGTGCTGGATCCACTGTTGGCCACCCAATTGACTAATGCCTGTACCTGCTCAGGCCTTACCATCCTTAGAACGGCATTGGGCCCCATCAAATATCGCTGTAAATTCTGGCGTCTACTGGGACCTGAGGTAGTTTGTACACTAGGACGTGTGGCTGTGGCAGAACGGCCACGTCCTCTCCCAGCACCAGAGGGAAAAGCCTGATCAGTCAAAAAGACTGAACTGAAGACACCCCGATGCATCCTGAACGGATTACTCTCCATTCAGAATGCATTAGGATAAAACTGATCAGTTATTTTCCGGATTTGAGCCCCTAGGACAGAACTCAGCGCCGGAAAAGGAAAACGCTAGTGTGAAAGTACCCTAACAAAATCCCCCCTCTGATATTAGGCGGAATTCGATAACATGTGGTGTTGAATTCCTCCGAGGTCCCAACAATTAGGCATTCACTGTACAGAAAATATCAAGCGATTATGTGGCTGGAGGTATATTAAGCGGTCATTGGATAACAATTTTAATGCAGGCCAGTGGAGTACAGGCCCCAAACATTAGGCATTTACAAGACAGAAAAGGCCTTTTATGCCCCTATATTTACATAAGAAAGGGACCATTCTTTGTTCTGTGTAGTGGCTGATATGTGTGGGCTGGCATGAGGAAATTCAATTAAACATGGTCGTCACAGGTGTTGAATTCCTCAGAGATCCATGCCTCATTAATTTTTCAAAATCTGAGGTAGTCCACACTGTTGTGAGCTAGGCGAGTGCCCCTCCTGCGCTGAACGTCCTTTCAGACAGGACAATCGACGAGGGGCAAGCCAAGAGTTCCATGGCAAATTGTGCCAGCTCTGGCCCCAGGTAAAGCCTGCGCACCCAGTAGTCAAGGGGTTCTTTGCTTCTCAGAGCGTCCACATCGGCCGTTAACCCGATGTAGTCAGACACCTGTCAGTCTAGTCATTCCCTGAGGCTGTATACAGAGGGCGGCTGTCGATGGGTTGGGTGCAAGAATGATCTCATATCCGTTGTGACCAACACATCTCTAAACCGACCTTCTTGCAGGCGCAGTAGGATTGGTACCCGCCCCTTTTTCGCTGTGGGTGGAAATTCCTCTGCCAGTGCCCGCAACAGCAGAATGCAACATCTCTCGCAGCAAGGCCTAGAAATTATGCATTCTGACAGCCCTCTGTGATGCTGGTAACATGTCCGCCATTTTATGTTTGTACCGGGGGTCTAAGTACGTTGACACCCAGTCCTGGTCCTTGCCCTTTATGCTTTTTATACGGGGTCCCTCTTCAAACACTGGAGCATGAAGGCCCCCATTTGCACTAAATTGTAAGTGGTGGAGCACCCTGGCTCCTGCTCATTGCCCAGGAGACAGAATGTCGTCCTCGGTCTCCTCCCCCCAGCCACGGACAACACCAGGGATCCCCTAAAAGTTTAAAGAATGCTCCTCTTGCTCCCCCCTCCCCAGCCACCATCCTCCTCTGAGTCTCTGACTCCTCTTCAGATTCCTGCTAACTTGTCTCAGATGGAGTAGCCCACCCGGGAATTCATCTAGCATTGCGACTGCCTCATCTTCCTGCGCCTTGGCGGCTTGATCAATGACACGATGCAATGCACGCTCCAGAAAGAAGGTGTAAGGTACGATGTCATTGATGGTGCTCTGGCTGCAACTGACCAGTTTGGTGATCTCATCAAATGGCCGCAGAAGTCTGCATGCGTCGCGCATGAGTAGCCACTGGCGCAGTGAAAAGAAACCAAGCTCCCCAGAACCTGTCCTGCTGCAGAGTTCATCTAGGTAGTCATTAATGGCACGTTTCTGCTGGAGCAGCCAATCAAGCATATAAAAGGTGGAGTTCCAGCGCGTCGGGTTGTCACAAATAAGACGACTAATGGGCTGGTGTTGTCGCCGCTGAACGTCGGCAAGGCGAGCAATGGACGTGTAAGATCTTCTAAAATGGCCAGAGATTTTCCTGGCCTGCCGCAAGACATCCTGGACCCCAGGATATTTGGCAACAAATTGCTGCACAACTAAGTTCAGAACCTGTGCCATGCATGGGACATGTGTCATTTTGCCCTGTTTCAGGGCGCTCAGCAGATTGGCACCATTGTCGCACACCACTTTACCAACTGTCAAATTGAGCGGGGTTAGCCACTGATCGGCCTGTGATCGCAGAGCTGAAAGCAGTGCAGGACCGGTGTGGCTCCTGGCTTCCAGGCACAACAGCCGCAGCACAGCATGGCAACGTCTCACCTGGCCTGTCGAATAGGTTCTTGCGAGCTTGGGGGGTGCAGCGGAAGAGGCGGTAGCAGTGGAAAAGGAGGAGTCAGCCGAGGAGGAGACGGAGGATGAAGTAGGAGGAGAAAAAGAAGAGGCAGGCCTGCATGCATTCTGTGGAGGTAACACCAAATCCACACGGGTGCCACTGGTTGCATGCTTGACAGCCGTCAGAAGGTTCACCCAGTGGGCAGTAAAAGTTATGTACCTTTCCTGCCTGTGTTTGCTAGACCACGTGTCTGTGGTCAGATTTATCTTGGCACCGACACTGTGTGCCAGAGATACATTCACTTGCCGCTGAACATGGCCATATAAGCTCTGGGATGCCGTTCTGGGAGAAATATTTCCTTCTGGGGACCTTCCATTGCGGTGTGCCAATAGCAACAAATTTTCTAAAGGCCTCCGAGTTCACCAGTTTATATGGCAGTAGTTGGCGGGCTAGCAGTTCCGACAAGGCAGCGGTCAGCCGTTGGGCAAGAGGGTTATCCAGCATCATCAACTGTGATGGGAGGCCAGGTGCCTTCTTAAGGCGGTCGTCCCTAGGTTAGTGTTGGGCTTACCGCGACCTATGCATTGACGGCACAGGCTGCAGATGGCAACACTATTGTCAGCAGCGGACACGTTAAAAAAAGCCCATGTGCCAGCGTCCTGGGAGCGCAAGATATGACCGTGCATGGTGGATGGCTCGCTGTAGCTGAAACTCCACTATGGCCTGCTGCTGCTCGCACAGTCTGTCCAGCATGTGCAAGGTGGAGTTCCACCTGGTGGGCACGTCGCATATGAGGCGGTGAGCGGGATGGCCGAAGTTACACTGTAGCGTAGACAGGCGAGCAGCGGCAGGATGTGAACGCCGGAAGGGTGCACAGACGGACTGCGCTTCATGCAGCTGCTCTGACATGTCGGGGTAGTTGTGAATGAACTTCTGCACCACCAAATTCAGCACATGCACCAGGCAAGGGATGTGCGTCAAAACGGCTAGTCCCAGAGCTTCGACGAGATTTCGCCCATTATCGCACACCACCAGGCCCGAGCTTGAGGCTCACCGGCAGCAACCACTCGTCGGTCTGTTGTTCAATACCCCGCCACAACTCCTGCGCGGTGTGGGGCCTGTTCCCCAAACATATGAGTTTCAGAATGGCCTGCTGACGTTTACCCCGGGCTGTGCTGAAGTTGGTGGTGAAGGTGTGTGGCTGACTGGATGAGCAGGTGGAAGAAGCAGAGTAGGAGGAGGAGTCTACAGGAGGCAAAGAATGTTGCCCTGCGATCCTTGGCGGCGGAAGGACGTGCGCCAAACAGCTCTCCGCCTGGGGCCCAGCCGCCACTACATTTACCCAGTGTGCAGTTAGGGAGATATAGCGTCCCTGGCCGTGCTTACTGGTCCACGTATCTGTGGTTAGGTGGACCTTGCCACAGATGGCGTTCCGCAGTGCACACTTGATTTTATCGGATACTTGGTTGTGCAGGGAAGGCACGGCACTCTTGGAGAAGTAGTGGCGGCTGGGAACAACATACTGTGGGACAGCAAGCGACATGAGCTGTTTGAAGCTGTCTGTGTCCACCAGCCTGAATGACAGCATTTCATAGGCCAGTAGTTTAGAAATGCTGGCATTCAGGGCCAGGGATCGAGGGTGGCTAGGTGGGAATTTATGCTTTCTCTCAAATGTTTGTGAGATGGAGAGCTGAACGCTGCCGTGTGACATGGTTGAGATGCTTGGTGACGCAGGTGGTGGTGTTGGTGGTACATCCTCTGTTTGCTGGGCGGCAGGTGCCAACGTTCCTCCAGAGGCGGAGGAAGAGGCCGAGGCAGCAGCAGAAGAGGTAGCAGGGAGAGCCTGAGTGACTTCCTTGTTTTTAAGGTGTTTACTCCACTGCAGTTCATGCTTTGCATGCAGGTACCTGGTCATGCAGGTTGTGCTAAGGTTCAGAACGTTAATGCCTCGCTTCAGGCTCTGATGGCACAGCGTGCAAACCACTCGGGTCTTGTCGTCAGCACATTGTTTGAAGAACTGCCACGCCAGGGAACTCCTTGAAGCTGCCTTTGGGGTGCTCGGTCCCAGATGGCAGTGGCCAGTAGCAGGCGGACTCTCTTGGCGGCAGGTGTTCTGCTTTTGCCCACTGCTCCCTCTTTTGCTACGCTGTTGGCTCGGTCTCACCACTGCCTCTTCCTCCGAACTCTGAAAGTCAGTGGCACGACCTTCATTCCATGTGGGGTCTAGGACCTCATCGTCCCCTGCATCGTCTTCCACCCAGTCTTCCTCCCTGACCTCCTGTTCAGTTTGCACACTGCAGAAAGAAGCAGCAGTTGGCACCTGTGTTTCATCATCAGAGACGTGCTGAGGTGGTATTCCCATGTCCTCATCATCAGGAAACATAAGTGGTTGTGCGTCAGTGCATTCTATGTCTTCCACCGCTGGTGAAGGGCTAGGTGGATGCCCTTGGGAAACCCTGCCAACAGAGTCTTTAAACAGCATAAGAGACTGCTGCATAAGTTGAGTCTCAGACAGTTTCCCTGATATGCATGGGGGTGATGTGACAGACTGATGGGCTTGGTTTTCAGGCGCCATCTGTGCGCTTTCTGCAGAAGACTGGGTGAGAGATAATGTGAACGTGCTGGATCCACTGTTGGCCACCCAATTGACTAATGCCTGTACCTGCTCAGGCCTTACCATCCTTAGAACGGCATTGGGCCCCACCAAATATCGCTGTAAATTCTGGCGTCTACTGGGACCTGAGGTAGTTTGTACACTAGGACGTGTGGCTGTGGCAGAACGGCCACGTCCTCTCCCAGCACCAGAGGGAAAAGCCTGATCAGTCAAAAAGACTGAACTGAAGACACCCCGATGCATCCTGAACGGATTACTCTCCATTCAGAATGCATTAGGAAAAAACTGATCAGTTATTTTCCGGATTTGAGCCCCTAGGACAGAACTCAGCGCCGGAAAAGGAAAACGCTAGTGTGAAAGTACCCTAACAAAATCCCCCCTCTGATATTAGGCGGAATTCGATAACATGTGGTGTTGAATTCCTCCGAGGTCCCAACAATTAGGCATTCACTGTACAGAAAATATCAAGCGATTATGTGGCTGGAGGTATATTAAGCGGTCATTGGATAACAATTTTAATGCAGGCCAGTGGAGTACAGGCCCCAAACATTAGGCATTTACAAGACAGAAAAGGCCTTTTATGCCCCTATATTTACATAAGAAAGGGACCATTCTTTGTTCTGTGTAGTGGCTGATATGTGTGGGCTGGCATGAGGAAATTCAATTAAACATGGTCGTCACAGGTGTTGAATTCCTCAGAGATCCATGCCTCATTAATTTTTCAAAATCTGAGGTAGTCCACACTGTTGTGAGCTAGGCGAGTGCCCCTCCTGCGCTGAACGTCCTTTCAGACAGGACAATCGACGAGGGGCAAGCCAAGAGTTCCATGGCAAATTGTGCCAGCTCTGGCCCCAGGTAAAGCCTGCGCACCCAGTAGTCAAGGGGTTCTTTGCTTCTCAGAGCGTCCACATCGGCCGTTAACCCGATGTAGTCAGACACCTGTCAGTCTAGTCATTCCCTGAGGCTGTATACAGAGGGCGGCTGTCGATGGGTTGGGTGCAAGAATGATCTCATATCCGTTGTGACCAACACATCTCTAAACCGACCTTCTTGCAGGCGCAGTAGGATTGGTACCCGCCCCTTTTTCGCTGTGGGTGGAAATTCCTCTGCCAGTGCCCGCAACAGCAGAATGCAACATCTCTCGCAGCAAGGCCTAGAAATTATGCATTCTGACAGCCCTCTGTGATGCTGGTAACATGTCCGCCATTTTATGTTTGTACCGGGGGTCTAAGTACGTTGACACCCAGTCCTGGTCCTTGCCCTTTATGCTTTTTATACGGGGTCCCTCTTCAAACACTGGAGCATGAAGGCCCCCATTTGCACTAAATTGTAAGTGGTGGAGCACCCTGGCTCCTGCTCATTGCCCAGGAGACAGAATGTCGTCCTCGGTCTCCTCCCCCCAGCCACGGACAACACCAGGGATCCCCTAAAAGTTTAAAGAATGCTCCTCTTGCTCCCCCCTCCCCAGCCACCATCCTCCTCTGAGTCTCTGACTCCTCTTCAGATTCCTGCTAACTTGTCTCAGATGGAGTAGCCCACCCGGGAATTCATCTAGCATTGCGACTGCCTCATCTTCCTGCGCCTTGGCGGCTTGATCAATGACACGATGCAATGCACGCTCCAGAAAGAAGGTGTAAGGTACGATGTCATTGATGGTGCTCTGGCTGCAACTGACCAGTTTGGTGATCTCATCAAATGGCCGCAGAAGTCTGCATGCGTCGCGCATGAGTAGCCACTGGCGCAGTGAAAAGAAACCAAGCTCCCCAGAACCTGTCCTGCTGCAGAGTTCATCTAGGTAGTCATTAATGGCACGTTTCTGCTGGAGCAGCCAATCAAGCATATAAAAGGTGGAGTTCCAGCGCGTCGGGTTGTCACAAATAAGACGACTAATGGGCTGGTGTTGTCGCCGCTGAACGTCGGCAAGGCGAGCAATGGACGTGTAAGATCTTCTAAAATGGCCAGAGATTTTCCTGGCCTGCTGCAAGACATCCTGGACCCCAGGATATTTGGCAACAAATTGCTGCACAACTAAGTTCAGAACCTGTGCCATGCATGGGACATGTGTCATTTTGCCCTGTTTCAGGGCGCTCAGCAGATTGGCACCATTGTCGCACACCACTTTACCAACTGTCAAATTGAGCGGGGTTAGCCACTGATCGGCCTGTGATCGCAGAGCTGAAAGCAGTGCAGGACCGGTGTGGCTCCTGGCTTCCAGGCACAACAGCCGCAGCACAGCATGGCAACGTCTCACCTGGCCTGTCGAATAGGTTCTTGCGAGCTTGGGGGGTGCAGCGGAAGAGGCGGTAGCAGTGGAAAAGGAGGAGTCAGCCGAGGAGGAGACGGAGGATGAAGTAGGAGGAGAAAAAGAAGAGGCAGGCCTGCATGCATTCTGTGGAGGTAACACCAAATCCACACGGGTGCCACTGGTTGCATGCTTGACAGCCGTCAGAAGGTTCACCCAGTGGGCAGTAAAAGTTATGTACCTTTCCTGCCTGTGTTTGCTAGACCACGTGTCTGTGGTCAGATTTATCTTGGCACCGACACTGTGTGCCAGAGATACATTCACTTGCCGCTGAACATGGCCATATAAGCTCTGGGATGCCGTTCTGGGAGAAATATTTCCTTCTGGGGACCTTCCATTGCGGTGTGCCAATAGCAACAAATTTTCTAAAGGCCTCCGAGTTCACCAGTTTATATGGCAGTAGTTGGCGGGCTAGCAGTTCCGACAAGGCAGCGGTCAGCCGTTGGGCAAGAGGGTTATCCAGCATCATCAACTGTGATGGGAGGCCAGGTGCCTTCTTAAGGCGGTCGTCCCTAGGTTAGTGTTGGGCTTACCGCGACCTATGCATTGACGGCACAGGCTGCAGATGGCAACACTATTGTCAGCAGCGGACACGTTAAAAAAAGCCCATGTGCCAGCGTCCTGGGAGCGCAAGATATGACCGTGCATGGTGGATGGCTCGCTGTAGATACATTTGCAGTCTGCTTTTTGCCTCCTGTGCACTGTAAGTTCTGCCTGCTTCTCCTCCTTCTACCCCATATCTGCTGCTCTGTCTCTCCCTCTGAACTCCCCTGCTCTTCCTATTTTGTGGGCACCCACGTGACGGCCATCAACACGTTATCATCGTCACCTTCACCACCACTGACATTAGAGATCTGGGAGTAGGCAGCAACAGTGGGGGACCTGCATCTTTGGGCCGAACTGGGTACTGTTGTCAGACCGCTGGGTGGCAGCCATTGCTACCTCCTCTTCCTGATCCGATGCCAAGAGTGGCTGCGCATCAGTAAGGTCTGGTAATGGATGGGAAAATAATTCCTCTGACTCGAGTGGAGGGCCTATGGTGATGGTGGTGGTGATGGGGGTGGTGTCTTTGGAGTGATTGAGGAGGGTGCAGATACAGAGGATTAGAAGGGTGCAGAAGCAGAAGGCTGAGTCAACCATTTAACCATTTCTGGTGCGTTCTTTGACGTAATCGCACGCACCTTCTCCAACTTCCCACCTGGTCTCCAGCCTGGAGCACCTGCCTGACCCCTACCACCCCTGCGGAATGGCCTGTCTCTTCCTCTGCCTGTCATTTTCAAAATGATCCTGTGACAAAGTCCCTATAGAAGAGCAGTATTTGTGGAAGCAGGTATATTGCAGGCCTCAATCAATATTTGGTGGAAGCCGGTATATCAATCCCCTCTATCAGTATTTTGTTTTAACAGGTATATAGAACCCCTTAATGAGTATTTGCTGGAAGCGGGTATATCAAACCCTTTAATCAATATTTGGTGGAAGCTGTTGTATCGCAGGCCTCAATCAATAATTGGTGGAAACTGGTATATCAATAACCTATATCAGTATTTTGTGGAAACAGTTATATAAAATCCTTTAATGAGTATTTACTGGAAGCCGGTATATCAAACCCCTTAATCAATATTTGGTGGAAGGTGGTATATCGCAGGCCTCAATCAATATTTGGTGGAAGCCGGTATATCTATCCCCTCTATCAGTATTTTGTGGAAACAGGTAGATAAAACCCCTTAAAGGGATTCTGTCACCAGGTTTTGGCCTATAGAGATTAGAGATGTCCCGAATAGTTCGCCGGTGAATAGTTCCTGGCGTACATAGCTTGTTCGCGTTCGCCGCGGCTGGCGAACGTATGCGATGTTCGGTCCGCCCCCTATTCGTCATCATTGAGTAAACTTTGACCCTGTACCTCAGTCAGCAGACACATCCCACCTCCTGGACAGCATCCATTTTAGATTCATTCGGAAGCTGCAATACTTAGTGAGAGGAGGGACATTGTAGCTGCTGCTGATTTAATAGGGAAATCCATAGCTAGGCTAGTGTATTCAGTGTTCACTACAGTCCTGAAGGACTCATCTGATCTCTGCTGTAAGAACAGCACCCCAAAAAACCCTTTTTAGGGCTAGAACATCAGTCTGCTTTTTTTTTTCCCTGTGTAATCTAATTGCAGTTGCCTGCCTGCCAGCGTGTGTGTCAGGCTCACAGCGTATACTGTGCCCACTTGCCCAGTGCCAACACTCATATCTGGTGTCACTATAGCTTGCATTTAAAAAAAAAAATTTTTTGACTGTAATATAATAGCAGTCAGTTGCCTGCACGCGTGTGCGTTTCAGGGCCTGCCAGGGCACAGTGTCACACCAGTGCAACTCATATCTGGTGTAACAGTAGTGTACATTTAAAAAAAAAAATACAATTTTGACTGTGAAATAATAGCAGTCAGTTTCCTTTACATGTGTGCGTTTCAGGGCCTGCCAGGGCACAGTGTCACACCAGTGCAACTCATATCTGGTGTAACAGTAGTGTACATTTAAAAAAATATATATTTTTACTGTGAAATAATAGCAGTCAGTTTCCTTCACACGTGTGCGTTTCAGGGCCTGCCAGGGCACAGTGTCACACCAGTGCAACTCATATCTTGTGTAACAGTAGTGTACATTTTTAAAAAAAATACAATTTTGACTGTGAAATAATAGCAGTCAGTTTTCTTCACACGTGTGCATTTCAGGGCCTGCCAGGGCACAGTGTCACAACAGTGCATCTCATATCTGGTGTAACACTGTACATTTAAAAAAAAAATACAATTTTGACTGTAATAGATTGAATAGCAGTTAGTTGTCTGCAAGCGTGTGTGTTCTGCCAGTGCACAGTGCCACTCATATTTGCTGTCACAGTAGCTTGCATGCATAGTACCACTTATCGAAAAAAAAATGACAGGCAGAGGCAGGCCACCCGCAGGGGCCGTCGTGGTCGTGGTGCTGTGATTCCCTTTGGCCCTAGAATAATGCCCAGTGTTCAGAGGCCATGTACCCTGAACTCGAAAAGTTCTGAGGACATAGTTGACTGGCTAACACAGGACACCCAATCTTCTACAGCTTCCGCTCGGAACCTTGACGCACCATCCTCCTCCAGCTTAGCTTCGGGCACCTCTCAAGTTACCACTCGCCCGCCTGCCGCCACCACCAACACTAGCACCACAGCTGCTTCACTTGATCTGTCAGAGGAGTTATTTACACATCAGTTGGAAGAAACCATTATTGCCAGAGGATGTAGATAACAGGGATATGTCTCAGTCAGGCAGCATTACACACATGGACGTACGGTGTGATGATGTTGATGTACCCGTTGCTGCTTCCTTTGCTGAGTTGTCAGATACAAGTGAAGCGGTTGATGATGACGATGTGTCCGTGGATGTCACGTGGGTGCCCGCTAGAAGAGAAGAAAAACAGGGGGAAAGTTCAGATGGGGAGACAGAGAGGTGGAGGAGACGAGTTGGAAGCAGGGGGAGGTCGTCGCAAGGAGCTAGTGGCACAGTCAGACAGCATGCATCGGCACCCGGGGTCAGCCAGACAGCACGCCAATCAACGCATGCTGTTTCCACCACCAGAATGCCGTCATTGCAGAGCTCAGGAGTGTGGCATTTTTTTTGTGTGTCTGCCTCTGACAACAGCGATGCCATTTGCAACCTGTGCCAAAAGAAACTGAGTCGTGGGAAGTCCAACACCCACCTAGGTACAACTGCTTTGCGAAGGCACATGATCGCACATCACAATCGCCTATGGGATCAACACATGAGTAAAAGCAGCACACAAACTCAAAGCCGCCATCCTCCTCCTGGTCCAGCATCTTCAGCCACGTCAACCACTGCTGTCCTCCTTGCTCCCTCCCAACCATCCGCCACTCCGTCTCTCGCCTTGAGCAGTTCCTGCTCATCTGCCCACAGTCAGGTGTCTGTCAAGGACATGTTTGAGCTTAAGAAGCCAATGTTACAAAGTCACCCCCTTGCCCGGCATCTGACAGCTGGCTTGTCTGAACTCTTAGCCCGCCAGCTTTTACCATACAAGCTGGTGGAGTCTGAGGCGTTCCAAAAATTTGTAGCTGTTGGGACACCACAGTGGAAGGTACCCGGCCGAAATTTATTTTCACAAAAGGCAATCCCCAACCTGTACTCGATTTGTGCAAAAGGAAGTAATGGCATGTCTGGCACACATTGTTGGGGCAAGGGTCCATCTGATCACTGATACCTGGTCTGCAAAGCACGTCAGGGAAGGTATATCACCTACACTGCGCATTGGGTAAACCTGTTGACGGCTGCCAAGCATGCAGAGGAGTTGGTGACACCGCCACGACTTGCAGGCAGGCCTGCTGCCACCTCCTCTACTCCTCCTACTCCATCCTCTTCCATAACCTCCTCGGCTGAGTCCTCTTCTGCTGCTGCGTCTTGCTCCACATCAACGGCACCCCCCCCAGCTCCCCAGGGGCTATTCCACATCCCGGATACGGCAGTGTCACGCCGTCTTGGGGTTGACTTGCCTGAAAGCAGAGAGTCACACCGGACCAGCACTCCTGTCCGCCCTGAACGCACAGGTGGATCAGTGGCTGACTCCGCACCAAGTGGAGATCGGCAAAGTGGTGTGTGAGAACGGTAGCAATTTGTTGGCGGCATTGAATTTGGTCAAGTTGACACATGTGCCATGCATGGCACATGTGTGTAATCTGATCGTACAACGCTTTGTGCATAAGTACCCAGGCTTACAGGACGTCTTGAAGCAGGCCAGGAAGGTTTGTGGCCATTTCAGGCGTTCCTACAAGGGCATGGCGCACTTTTCAGATATCCAGCGGCGAAACAACATGCCAGTGAGGCGCTTGATTTGCGACAGCCCGACACGTTGGAATTCAACACTCCTAATGTTCGACTGCCTGCTCCAACTGCCTGCTCCAACAAGAAAAAGCCGTTAACGAGTATTTGTATGACCGGGGTGCTAGGACGGAGCTGTGAATTTTTTTGCCACGTTACTGGACGCTCATGCTCATGGACATGAGTAGCTCGACATCCAACCTTGTGCAAATGGGGTCTTTCATGCTGTTGTGCCTGTTGAGGGACCCTCGTATAAAAAGGCTGAAGGAGAACGACCTGT
This sequence comes from Bufo bufo, assembly GCF_905171765.1. Taxonomy (NCBI): domain Eukaryota; kingdom Metazoa; phylum Chordata; class Amphibia; order Anura; family Bufonidae; genus Bufo; species Bufo bufo. The sequence goes on along the minus strand of NC_053395.1, from coordinate 119,978,561 downwards.
ACTGGGTGGCCACGCTACTAGACCCCCGGTATAAGCAGAAAGTGGCTGAAATGTTACCGAATTACCGGAAGTCGGAAAGGATGCAGCAGTTCCAAAATAAATTAAAAAGTATGCTTTACACAGCGTATAATGGTGATGTCACAGCACAACGGGAATCTAACAGGGGAAGAGGTGAAAGTAATCCTCCTCCTACCACGACCATGCCGGCAAGGACAGGACGCTTTACAGACGTGTTGTTGATGGAGGACATGCAGAGCTTTTTAAGTCCTACGCATCGCCACAGCCCTTCGGGGTCCACCCTCAGAGACCGACAGGTAGCAGACTACCTCGCCTTAACTGCAGATATCGACACTCTGAGGAGCGATGAACCCCTTGACTACTGGGTGTGCAGGCTTGACCTGTGGCCTGAGCTATCCCAATTTGCGATAGAACTTCTGGCCTGCCCCGCTTCAAGTGTCCTGTCAGAAAGGACCTTCAGTGCAGCAGGAGGTATTGTCACTGAGTAGAGAAGTCGCCTAGGTCAAAAAAGTCTAGATTACCTCACCTTTTTCCATCTCCCGGTTCCTAAAATCGATGCCATATACACGTTCCCATGATAGGGGACGTAACAGGGATTAAACTGATAGGAGTGGTGTGTTAAGTAGTTCTATTCCTATCAGTTTAATCCCTGTTACGTCCACTATTATTATTATTATTATTATTATTATTATTATAATAAGGTGTGTTAAGTAGTACTATTCCTATCAGTTTAATCCCTGTTAGACAGTGGACGTGTATATGGCATCGATTTTAGGAACCGGGAGATGGAAAAAGATGCTTGGTCGGTCCTCCTACTTCAAATTTGGGGCACTGCGCGTGCAATCTAATGTGCCACCAGATAGGAGTGGTGTGTTAAGTAGTTCTATTCCTATCTGGTGGCACATTAGATTGCACGCGCAGTGCCCCAAATTTGAAGTAGGAGGACCGACCAAGCATCTTTTTCCATCTCCCGGTTCCTAAAATCGATGCCATATACACGTACACTGTCTAACAGGGATTAAACTGATAGGAATAGTACTACTTAACACACCTTATTATAATAATAATAATAATAATAGTGGACGTAACAGGGATTAAACTGATAGGAATAGTACTACTTAACACACCTTATAATAACGCAGAGAGAGGAGTCTGAAGAAGAGGAGTCAGAGGAGGAAGGTGGCTTTGAGGAGGTGGAAGACCAACCACAGCAGGCGTCCCAGGGGCTTGTTGTCACCTTTCGGGGACCCTAGGTGTTGTATGTGGCTGGGTGTAGGAAGAGACCTTCAATGACATCAGTGAGGACAAGGAACAGGACATGGCTAGCTTGGTATCCAACCTTGTGCAAATGGGAAGTTTGCGGTTGTGCAAATGGACTGTTTGCGGTTGTTTGCGGTGCGTTAAACGGGGAGTTTGGTCTGTCACTGTGAAGCGGGCGTAACCCTTACACTACCTGATCGATACAACATCATACCTGATGTTTTAAAGCACGTTATTCCAAACAATTTAGGAATGTTAGGTGATTTATGCCCTTTATGGATTAAAACCAAACTCTGCGTCAACTATGTAATTTTCCATGGGAGTTTTGCCATGGATCCCCCTCCGGCATGCCACAATCCAGGTGTTAGTTTCCTTGAAACAACTTTTCCATCACTATTGTGGGCAGAAAGAGTCCCTGTGGGTTTTAAAATTCGCCTGCCTATTGAAGTCTATGGCGGTTCGCCCGGTTCGCCCGTTCGCGAACATTTGAGGAAGTTTGCCGTTCGCGAACGGAAAATTTTATGTTCGCGACATCTCTAATAGAGATACTAACATGCACGGCTAGATCGCCGCTAGCATGTCCGCAATATATCTGTCCTATAGGGCTGTGTGGTTTTAATTTCTTTAAAAAAGGATTTTATAGATATGTAAATGAGTCTTGAATGTGTCCAAGGGGCTGCACTAACCTTCCTGGTGCTCAGCCATGCCCGCCTGTGAAGGAGCCCAGCACCGCCTATGTCCTCTGAATCTCCTCCTTTCATCAACGATAGATAGTCGTAATCTCGCGATGCGCGAGATCGCGCATGCACAGTGCCGGTATAGTGTTCCTTCCCTGTGCTGGCATCAGCCTCAGGGAAAGAACTGCGCATGCGTGATCTCGCGCATCGCGAGATTACGGCTATCTATCGTTGATGAAAGGAGGAGATTCGGAGGACATAGGCGGTGCTGGGCTCCTTCACAGGCGGGCGTGGCTGGGCACAAGTAAGGTTAGTGCAGCCCCTTGGACACATTCAAGACTCATTTACATATCTATAAAATCCTTTTTAAAGACTGGGCCCCACAGCAAATTTTTGTATGGCCCCCCCTTCCCCGTGTAAACCCCGCTCCTTTTGGCTAGTCACGATCTAGACCAGACCAGGCTGCCATGCCATCCTTTTCCTATTATATATATTATATACATACACACACACACACCCTATCTGTCATGTAGTGTCATTCTATCATACTGTTGTGGGGGCCGTGTCAAAGTCTTAGGCCCCTTTGACACGGGCGAGTTTTCCGCGCGGGTGCAATGCGTGATGTGAACGCATTGCACCCGCACTGAATCCGGACCCATTCACTTCAATGGGGCTGTGTACATGATCAGTGATTTTCACGCATCACTTGTGCGTTGCGTAAAAATAGCAGCATGCTCTATATTCAGCGTTTTTCACGTAGCACAGGCCCCACAGAAGTGAATGGGGCTGCTTGAAAATCGCATTGCATCGGCAAGCATTGCGGATGCAAT